>NC_058407.1:157456261-157711144 GCF_002201575.2 Neomonachus schauinslandi | reverse complement strand
AGAGAGAGGTGTGGAGTGTGTCTGATGTACACATGTGGTGAATGTGTGTGTGTGAGAGAGAGAGGTGTGGAGTGTGTCTGGTGTGTGTGTGAGAGAGAGGTGTGGAGTGTGTCTGCATTGTGTGTGTGTGTGTGAGAGAGAGAGTTGTGGAGTGTGTCTGATGTGTGTGTGTGGTGAATGTGTGTGTGTGGGAGAGAGAGGTGTGGAGTGTGTCTGGTGTGTGTGTGAGAGAGAGGTGTGGAGTGTGTCTGATGTGTGTGTGTGGTGAATGTGTGTGTGTGTGGTGAATGTGTGTGTGTGAGAGAGAGGTGTGGAGTGTGTCTGCTGTGTGTGTGTGGTGAATGTGTGTGGTTTGAGTGTATGGAGTGTGCGTGAGCGAGTGCACAACAATCTCACAGACTATAGAGTTTGCTCCCCTCGTGCCCGGCCAGTGCACGGGGATTTCACACCCACATTGAGTAGCTCAGATGCTCTGAGTTGGGGGTCTTCTGTCTGTCCCCATGGGTGTTCTGCTCTTCCTCTCTGCTCTGGCCACCCTCTCTCTGTGTCGCCTGCTGCCCCCAGCCCGCTCCTAGGATGCCTACTTCCAAAATCTCTTACATGACCTCTGAAGGAGATCAGAAAACTAAGTTTGTTCAAACTCTGTGGAACCCATGACTACGCAGTCTTTGAGGGGACAGATGGACTTGTGACAGAACCTGGCTTCCGCAGAGGGCTTTTCATTCCTCTCTGCAGGTCAGCTGAGTCCAGGGAAGTGATGGGTGACAGTGACCAGTCCTAGCGGACGAACCTTATCCTATCGCAGATTATGTAAAGTTCAACACCTTGAAGAGGACTTCCTTGCCTAACCAGTGTCTCTAGCCCTTTACAGAAGAGATCAGTTCAGGTTCTTTCAAGCAAGATCTTCCCCAATGTACCCGAGGATTCGCTTACACAAAAACCAGAGGCACAAATACCTAAAAATAGTGTGCTATATGCTACTGGCTCAGCTATTCCTCAGAAAGGGGAAGATTTAACCAGATCATTACATTGAGAAGATTCTTCAGGGTTGAGAGAATTAAACCTAGAATTTACTCTTACGATCCCCCCAAAAAACATGAAAACCCAGGCTTTACGCTTGGGATCCCCAGAAAAATGCAAGATACCCAGTCCCTTGTTTCAAGAACTTCCCCTACAATCCATAGACTTATTGACACCAGCCATCGAATCAACCCACTGCCTCTAAGCGGGTCCTCACACTTGAGACCTACTGCCTGACGTTGGTTCAGGAGCAACCCCAAGACAGGGATGTGGGCACACGGAAGTTTATCTGGGAGGAGATTCTAGGAAGCAGGTGGTGAGCAGTGACCCATGTGCCTGCACCGGAATGTGGAACGGGACCCCGTGCACCTGCTCAACAGTGGGGAGTGGGGTGAGTGGTAAGGTGATGTGGGTGGAGGCCTTCAGACTCTACGACAGTTATTTATTAATTTTTGAGTGGCGGTCATGAGCAAGTCCTCCTGCTCTGGTGTTGCACACACTGTACCAATTTCCCCAATATCCCTTTCCTTAACTCTGTGGGTTCCGACTCAGCGAGAGCCTTACCATCCCGTCTTACATTTCTGAAGTCACTGAAGACTCATCTGAGGATGCTCGCAGCCCTCGTACCCCCAGTAGAGGCTAGCTGTCAGAATCCTTAGTGATTAGCAGGTGTCCCTTCTGATACTGGTACTGTCACTGCGGGGCCGATGCTCCCCGTGCTGGGGGCAGCACCGAGACCTCTGACGAGCCCTTACCCCCAAAGTCTCTAACAGAAGCTTCTGGCTTCGTGTTTGGACTGCAGACAATTTTGTTTGGTCTACAACGTGTCTTAAAATACGTGAAACCAGGTGCCAATATTTCAAATGTGTGGGGTTTTCATACAGACGCTGGATTTCTGGCTCCTCTTGAAAAAATGGGAGGCCTGCAAATGTTGGGAGTCCTATTCCCACTTGGTCACAGTGGGCTGGAGCTGGTCCCTTCCTCGGGACACACACTTCCCAAGTAACCAGTTTCCACGGGGCTGCCTGACCCACTGAGAATCCTTCCCTGGCCTCCAAGGGCACTGGAGCTTGCTACCCTTGCCCTGCCTTCCTTGGCCCTTGCTCTGTCACCTTGGCCTTATTTCCCTGCCTGTATGTTTGCTTGTCTGCTGGGACTGAATTGTTACCCTGTGCTTTCATCCCTCCGACTGGCGTTCTACTATTGTCTCTGGATTTTGCCAGGCTCTTCCCCCTAGGGTGTAGGACTGTGTTTCCGGTTCTCCTCACCATTTGCTGCAATTGTGCTATAAATGAACAGGAGTTCTGATCTCCCCACACAAACCAGACTTTGAGTGCCCCCTGTCACCTGGGCTCCTGCTGTCTTTATCCACTAATTACCGCGGACAACATCAGATTGGATGTTGGCGGGACTAGAGTCCCAGACAGTAAGGAACCTTGGTCCATGTATATGGATACCACAGGTCTATGTCCTTGGGAGAAACACTAGGGTGTGACCTATCTGGAATTCCCCATCCCGTCTGCCTTGGGCTTCTCCACTTCCCATTAGCCCCTGCGGCTGAAATCCCAACATGCTCTGCACTTGGATCCAGTCTCCTCATTAACATGAAATATATCATAATTGTCACCCTCATTCCAGATGGGTTTGTTGCCGTGCAATTCTGAGAAGGGGCAAACCATGCAATTCAAATTCTCTCTCCTGGTCTGAGCCCAGCTAATTAGATCTGCATTGAATCCAGTGTTAGAAAAGAAGACAGTGCCAATCTAGCAAGCAAACATCACTTTTCTGCAGTTTTTGTCAGAGATGTTAGGGTTTTTGTTCTCTGTGCCTTTTTTTTTTTTTTTTTAAAGCAGGATGAGGTGTTGGCCGGAGGAGGGCCAGGTGATTTGGAACTTTGAGTACCATTTGTTTCATTGATGGAGACTTTTGGGGTGGGAAGGCATGAAGGCAGGGAAAGTGATTTCTAAGAGCTTGATTCACTTTGCATCTCTCCTTGGACAATGCAAACTGCACATGATCAAGTTGTTTTTAGATGGGAAATGACTGATATAAGAACAGAAACAGATGAGTCACTTATTTTTGCAGGTTATTAACTGGATAGGATTTGTTAGAAGTACCGTGTCACAGAATTTGAAAGTTGACTGTGACCCAACCCTTCCTTTTGCAGAAGGAAGATAAAACAAAACATTAATTAAACCAGTCCTGGCATTCACTGCCACCTGATGTGTGGCATTCCTGGCTGGTGGGGACCCAAGGTGGCAGTTACAGACTCCACAAAGACCCAGTTTTTCAAGTCATGAGGCTGAACAGCAGGTGGTGTGGTCAATATCTGCCTGGATTAGATCCCCCTCCTGCTTCTTTCCTGCCTCCCAACTTTGAGCAACTGATTCAAGCTCTCCCATCTTATTTTCCTCGTCTGTGGAATGGACATCTTAATGTCTCCCTTTGAGGAAATGTCAGGAGCATGAAGGAGAATGGGGGTAAACGGCTTGATATATAGGAAGCTCAGTAACTGTAGTTATTACCCAAGTAAATAATTTCAATGAAAAGAGATGTGTGCTGGAAGTATAATGCAGAAACACCTAAGCCATGCTGGGGCACCTGGGAAGGCTTCCAGGAAGAGGGGATAAGAAGGCATTGCCAGCAGACCTGGCAGCATGGGTGCAGGGAGGAGTGCATGTTTGGTGTGGATGAAGAATATAATATGAAAAAGAGTAAAGGGGGGTAGAGATGAGGGAGTAAAGGGCAAAGGTGGTGGCAGAGTCAAGACATTATAGGTGCAGAAAAGGGAAGATTTCAGGGAGAAGGGCACCCATGTCCTGACCTGGGTCCCTGGTGGACGAGAGTGCTATCCATGGCACAAAACCTTTAGGGCAAGAAAGGGTGGAGAGAAGGTGAGGGGTGCAGCTGTCTGGTGGACTTTCTGTGTTGGTGGGACTTCCATGGGAGATGTGTCATAGGCAGTGATGATATTTGGACAGAGATGAAGCCTAAGGACATGAGAGGGGGAGTCCTCAACACATGAATGGTAGCTGAGGAAAGAGGTGAGGACAGAACCTCACTGAAGAAGGGGAACAGTGGGGACAGAGGAGGACCTTTGGTAAAACCCTGAGGAGCAAAGCATTTAGGGGCTCAGCAAAGGTGGATGAGCCAAAGGAGAATGAGGAGGTGATGCTCACCCAGAGGATAATTCACTGATCCATGATACTGAAGAGTTGGGCAATTGTCAGGCTATAGGAACGGCTGGAACCTCAAATAATATATGATATGATATCATATGATATGATATAATTTTCTCTTTCTCTTTCCTCTTCCCACCTCCTTCTTCTTTACCTTCCTTGTGCTAACTACACATCTTGGGCAAGTAATATCCTTGGGGTAGAAAGATGGCTTCATTCAGCTGCAGGTGCTCATCATTTCCAGCTCCATCCCAGCAGATGAGAGTAGGATCCACTTACCCCATCATTAGTCCCATGTAGACTCCTGGGTCTGTCACGGCTGGCTAATAACATGGATCTTATACCCACCATGGATTATAGGAGTGAGTGCAGCACCCACCCAACAGACAGAAAATGAATGAGGGATAATTCATTCATTAAAAAGAAAAGTGAGGGGTACCTGGGTGGCTCAGTCTGTTAAGCGTCTGCCTTCTGCTCGGGTCATGATCTCGGGGTCCTGGGATCAAGCCCCGCACAGGGCTCTCTGCTCAGCTGGGAGTCTCTTCTCCTTCTCCCTCTGTGCTCTCTCTCTCTTGCTCTCTCTCAAGTAAATAAATAAAATCTTAAAAAAGAAAAGTGAGAAAAAAAAGGATACTCTCCAGGCAAAAACACAATACGTCTTCTGGAAAAGCAGGAAAAGATACAGTCTTAAAATGAAAAATTGGCTAAATTTAACATTACGAAAATCTGACCACATTCTTCTTTTGTTTTCTCTCTTTGCTCCAGACTATGAACAATGCTGTCGCAGACAAGTCTGTGTTGGTGGGTGTTTGGAGACCAAAGGTTAAGGCGAGGACCCTGGCTTCTTCCAAGAGAGAGTGCTCATTGTTTTTCTTTTTTCTTTTTTTAAAAATTTTATTTATTTATTTGACAGAGAGAGAGCACAAGTAGGCAGAGTGGCAGGCAGATGGAGAGGGAGAAACAGGCTCTCCGCTGAGCAGGGAGCCGGATGTGGGGCTCAATCCCAAGACCGCAGGATCATGACCTGAGCCGAAGGCAGCAGCTTAACGGACTGAGCCACCCAGGTGCCTCTGCTTTTCTTTTTTCATAAAAAAAATCTCCAAGTTTTTATATGTTGCAGAACAAACATAACAGTGGCTCATGTTTCACAATTTATAGAACCAACTTCACATACTCTTGACAGTTCTATCATGTTTTGGGTGCTGCGAAATATTTGTTTTCCTCTGTGAAGCTGGCGTGGCGAAAATCCACTTGCTTCTTGATTACTGATACTCTATGCTAGCGTTTCTCAACCTCAGCCCTATTGACATTTGGGGCAAGATCATTCTTTGTTGTGGGGCTGTCTTGTGCACTGTAGAATGTTCAGGAGCAGCCCTGGCTTCTACCCACTAGATGCCACTAGCAAGCTCTCAGCTGGGACAACCAGACATGTCTCCAGGCATTGCCAACTGTCCCCTGGGGACCCAAATTGCCCCGCCTTGAAAACCACTGCTCTACATTGCTAGGAAAGCAATCCATGGAGATCAGGAGCACTGGGGAATCAGAATAAAGCACAAAAGGATAACTCTTGGCTCCTTTGCATAAGTTGACCTTGATGGGGTGCACCTTGAGGACCATCTGCCTTAGTCTCTCTACGTTTCTCTCTTTTAGATCTCAGGAAAAGGAAGACACAGAACCTCATCCAGCACCCATTAAACTCTAGGTCTGAAATGAGATGCTTGTAATATAATAGGAGCCGGTTGGAGCTCTTTAGTCAGTGAATGGAAGAAGTCTGCTGCCTATAAATAACACAATTGGCAGCCAAACCCTCTGAAAAACACTCAACATGCCAGTGTCAGAGGAATACGGGTCCAATGCTTTAGATGCTGAAAATAAATACCGTGAGTCGAAAATAAATGGCATTATTAGCATAAAGGGAGTTCCTAATTAACCAGCAATCGTCCATTACTGCAGCCTTCAATTCATTAAATTGCATAATTACATAAAAACTCAGTTGACACTTGATTCAGTCAGTGTATCTGGTATTGTCTCCTCAATAATTAGTCCTATAATTGTCAGTTTGACAGGGCAATTAAAAATGTTTGAAGACATTGTGTCAGCTTCCCCATGCGAGGCTGCACTCTATAGGATGCGTCTAGGAGAAACCTTCCATCTGGGCAGCTTGATGATTCCAGCTCCTGGGACGAAGAGAAGGAAGAGCAAGTGCTAGAGGCGTCAGGAATGAACAGTCTGCAGCTTTCTGGGTGTGGGGGGATTATTCTATCTGGGTAAACTGAGTGTCTGTGAGTGGTCTCAGCTTTAACTGCTGGAGGTGGGAGAGGTGAAGGTAGCCAGTGGTAGCGGTTGTGAATGAATGGGAAGAAATCCAATTCCGGGTTTGACTGTGAGACATTAGTATTCAGAGTGTTGGGTCTTAGGAGTGAGGACCACAACCTGAGATATTCAATGTCAAGCTGGCTGACAGCATCCTGGCTTTTGACTTTCAGTCTGATTCAAATTAGGAGATCCATTGATGCCTAGCAACACTGATGCCTGTCCCTCATATGAAGGAGATGGTCAGCCAGTCGGTATGGGTTCAGGATTCCCAGGTTTATTTATTTGTGTGAGTGAGGGAGCCTGTGGCTTGCTAAGTTCTTGGTGCTGAGGACACATCCCAGGCACAAAGACATCAGACCTATGACCACCAAACTGATTCTAGTCCCTACCCTACTGGTAAAGCTGTCTCAGTGGCCCCTTCCAGGGTCATACTTGGCTCAGGTATTAGGGATGACAACTCCTTAAATGGGTAGATCCCCAGGCCCTCTTGCTGAGTAGGGCTAGGGAGCACCCAGGTCATTTGGATGTGTTGGATTCTGCATGGTTAACCCTTAATTATTCTGTTCTGCACAGAACTGAGAAAGTCCAGCATAAGGGTAAACCACGTCCTCAAATTGGGGACCAGGAACATGTCTTGAGATTCCTAGGTGGCTGTCTCAGATTTCCCTTGCTCTTAAGCCCTACCTGCTTCTTGCTTGGCTTTCTAAAGCTAAGGAGGACGGTGAGCTTTCTCCTCTTAGAAAAAGCAGCAGATGAACATGTTGACAAGACAGAAAAGCAAACCCAAACCCAAGGGGAAAGTCAGATTCAAGAGAACATGCTCCATGGAAGAAAGAATGTTTGATCACTCTACATTCTTGAACCATGATCCATTGGGTCTAATCCACATAGGAACCCTATCTTCTTGGAATGGGGTTGGAAGGAGGGCTGGAAATTTCTACCCCATGTTCTATTCTCCTGTGAACAACACAGTCTTATTGAACAAGGCTGTGATCAGCCAGGTGTGTTGCTGCCCACATCCCTGGCCCTCAACCAGGGGAGGAGACTGATGGAGTCCCAGAACAGTCTTTTGTGAGGTTCTTCTCCAATATTTACCACTTTCTCCAACTATGTCAATGAGATGAGTGGGCTTGCATTTGTGTGACTTTGTCTCAAGTCTCTAAAAGTACACCAGTTCATTAGTTCAGTTAAGGCCATCCCGTGGGTACTATAGAGTAGAACATGCTTACTATAGAGACCACTCTCATCCTAGGGCTTCTTAAGCATCCCAGATCTACTGAATCAGCATAAGAGCACACATAGACAATGCTTTAAAATTTTAAGTTTAAGAGGAAAAACTTTTAAAATATATTAGTACTCAGAGCCTCCTCTCTGCTCCACTAAGAGTTCTGGCATGAATCACTTCTCATTCTTTCTCAGCCTCTAGTTCTTGCCAAAGGTGGGTCTGGGCCCTTTTGTGTAAATCAGGGTAGTTATGATAGAGCCATGATTTATGTTGTAAATTTCTATCATCTATCTTTCTATCTCCTTATCTATCTATCATCTATCTATCTATCTAATCTATCATCTATCATTATCTACCTATCATCTATCTATTTCTATGCAAGACATAGACTCCTATCTATGTAAGAGGGAGTCTATGGGGATAGGATATGGAGTGAGGGGGATTTTTGATAGAAATCACCTTTAACTCACATTTTGATGAAAGTTGTGTTTTTCTGAGGGTATTAGTATGCTGGTTCTATGGGTCATACTGGGTTTTGATCTTGAGCCAGTCCCTGAATTGTTCGATGTCATAGTTTTAGTTTCTTCATTGTAAAACTGGAACTAGTTTATTCTCTCCACAAGTGACTATTGAATATCTTTATGTGCCAGACACTGTTTTAGGTGCCTGGGATACATTCCTGGATAAAGCAAAACCAAATGTCTATTCTCTTGGAAACTACATACATGTATGGGGAAATAGATAATGAATAACAAATATAATAAATACGTAAATTAAGTGCTATGCCATAGTAGAGCAAGGTAAAGTATATGAGGAAGATTGGTACATGGGGGTATGGAATTTTAAATATTAGAATATTTAATTAAGTATTTTAAAAATAGAGTGATTGGAATAGGCCTCATTAAGAAGATGACATCTGAGCAAATAAATTGGAAGGAGGAGTGAATTAGCCATGTGGTTAGTGGTTGTCTGGTTGGCGGTGTCATCCAGAAAGCCAGATAGCCCTAGGGTGGGAGCATATTCAGGAAACATTGAGGAAGCCAGTGTGGCTGAACTGGGCTGAGGAAGGAAGGGGATATCAAGAGGTGAGGTTGGGCAAGTTTTAAAGAATTTGATCATATATGAATTTATAGGCCAAAATAGGGAACTTGGCTTTTGTGCCCATCACAATCAGGAGTGATTGGAGGGGTTTGAGCAGGGGGGGGACATGTTATAACTTGTGTTCTAAATGGATCCTTCTGAGGGATGCATTGTCAGAAAACTAGGAGGGCATCAGTGAAATGGGGGAGATGACAGGTGGCTTGGACCAGATTTAATAATAGTACCTATCTCATACGGTTGCCCTAACCCTAAGGATTAAACGAGATAATGCATGCATGAATGTAGAATGCTGCCTTGCATAATGTGCATATAGAGAACAATGGAAACTATTTATTACCTAAATGTGATCTCATGTCAAGATGGAGCCACATGGAGCCCTAGAACTTATTCCTATTTTAACTCCTTTTTTGTAGTTTTGGGAAAGTTTTCCAGATGATTCTAGTCTGCATCTCAAGGTAATGCTAATGGTCCAGTATGTTTGTACAAATGATGCTCAGTTATGTACCCATGTATGTTCTCCAGAGAGGGTTCTACAATGTTCTTGAAATAATAGGATGGACCAAATATAATAGGATCTTCTGCATGTAAAATACATTCAATATTTCTTCATTAAAGCTAACACTGTATATGTCTTCCTTTTCCCAAACAATTCTGTTTCCAGAGAAGCATCAAAGATGAAAATAATAGACAAAGTCACTTCTACTCCTTGTAACCTTCTTATTTTGCTTTGTCACAGCTAGATGCCTCAGGTAGCTGGTAAGATTTCAATTGCCATATTAGTTAGGCAGCTGGAATCTTACTATTTTCCCTTTGAACTGATATTATTTCTTTAGCCTCTTAAAATTAGATACTTTGAAACCCATTTGTCTCATGTATCCCATCTTTACAAAGTTCTGGAACTATCAGGATCTTAGGGTGAACACAAATTTCCTTGTACAATAGCATCTTCCTCCTCCTCCTCAAAAAAGGTATTTTCAGACACTCCAAATGCTTCTTCCAATTTCCATCTGATTGCTGTTAAGAGCCATAGACTATAAAAAAAATCTCATTTTTATTTGAGGGCAGCAAGCAGGTAGGAAAAGCAGAGCAAATAAAAAGAAAATGATATTCCAGTTTCGGTACATATGGGTCAATCAGTCAGAGTCATCTGGAGTTTTGTGAACTTAAAACCCAAGTAAACATCTCCAATCAAAAGATTGATTGTGACGTCATGTTTCTCAAATCCCAAAGAAAAATTTCACCCCCTGTCTGCCTTCTCTACTGAAATGTGTAAAATGCATACCCCTAAAGATGAAATGAAATAATCCATGTCATAAGGGCTTACAGGAGCACCTGAGACCTCGTTAATGCCCAGTAAACACTAACTATCCTTGGTTATTATTCTAGCCAAGTTTGGAAATGTGCAAAAGAGATACCTTTAATTTTACATCTTTCTTTTGGTACCTATTTCTCATATTGAATGTTTTTCATATTTAAAATGCCCTATTTCCTCTGTCCCCTGAATTCCTGGCATTCCAATGCTAACTTGTATATGAGCTGTCCAGGGTCCTGGCCTCCAATCCTCAGATTTCAGAGATGGGGTACTGTTGAGGGATACTTTTCAAATAGCTATCTCCTCGGATTTCATGAAAGCCTATTTTCTCTTTTGCTTGCTTACAACTTTGCCTCTCTTAGCTTATGAATTTCTCAGGCCTTGGGAAACTTCCCTTACTTAGACGTGAGTGTAAACACCTCTTGTGGCCATCCGCTTTTCCTGCAGCAGCAGGGTCTCTCCCTACTTCCTCTGACATTCCCCCGCTTCTTTCATGTGGATCCTGCCAGGATTTCAAAACTAAAAGCTTCCTCTCAAATTCACCCTGCATTCCCTCTCCCACATGCAGGGCTAAGGCTGTTTCCTGGAGCCTAATAGGATCTGCCTCATCTGCTTTCCCCTTTTATTTCTCTTTCCTACTGTTTTTGTTCTAACTACAAGATAAAATCTTGTTGTTTTTTTTAAATCTATTCCTTTCATTAGAAGTTCTCCTTTCAAAGTCTGAACCATAGTTTTCTGTTTACCTACTAACACTGAAGCCTGCCTCCCTGCTAACTATGCTTCTTCAGGTTCCTGGGCAAACCTGAGCCAGAGTGGTACAAGAACTTACCTTTTATTTCTGTTTCATCTCTTGGGTTTGAGATAAATCTGTTAGAACTTTAACAACAACCTCAACTGTGAGATCAGGATGCCACCTGTTGCTTGTTATGAGCCAAACCCTGAGTTAAGCACTTAGTGTGAGATAGGGCTGGCCCTGCTTTACAGATGTGAACACTGAGGTGTAATCCAATAGAACAAGATATTCTCTCTACAATGATGCCCCCCATTCCTAGTTGTCCTTTTATTATTTTTTTTTAAAGATTTTATTTACTTATTTGATAGAGAGAGACACAGTAAGAGAGGGAACACAAGCAGGGGGAGTGGGAGAGGGAGAAGCAAGCTTCCCACTGAGCAGGGAGCCTGATGCGGGGCTCCATCCCAGGACCCTGAGATCATGACCTGAGCTGAAGGCAGACGCTTAATGACTGAGCCACCCAGGTGCCCCTTGTCTGTTTATTTATGAAATCTTCCACCTCATGTACTTGAACCTACCCTCTGGGTCACCCAATTCCACCAACCTGAACAGGCTTAGTGGTATGTGAGCTCCTCAAATGTGAATAAAAGCAAAAAAGGAAAGGGAGAAGAACCTGGGGTAGGGAATTCCATGTACTTCAAATCCCTGACTCCAATCCATAATCCTGGCTGGATTAAAATGAACCTGTCTTGTCCTTAGAAAGGAATAGATTATCATAATATAGGCAGTGGACAAGATCTTCTGCCGATTGGGATCTAGGCTTTCAAGAGACTTTGCCCAAGACAGAGCTGGAAACCAAATCTAACCCTTCCATGTGCTGAACTGTGCCAGATGTTAACATGATACGGATCTTGGAAGAGATCCAAAATTGACAGTTCTGGTCTGTGGAATGATGACATCCTTCCTAATTCCCTGAGGGCCATTGTCTATGTTTTGCAGAGCCCAAGTGCCGGCCACCTGGCAAACTGGGCTGGATAGGGCCATCAGAAGGAATAGGGGCTTCTGATGGAATTCAGCTAGGGCACAGCTGTCTAGCACTTGCTCTAACAATCCCGTTGCCTCCTCTTGGGTTCCTGAGAAGTCGTGACACAAAGAGCAATAGAACTACTGAGTTAGAATCTGTATTTTTTAATCCACCTGCTCAAGTTATTCTGATACATAGTGAAGTCTGAGAACAATTGAAACTTAAGAATCCTGTGATCCAGCTCTCTATTGTACAGTCCATTCAATGCACTGGGATTGGAGTCAATCCAATTGGTATGAGGCAGTAGGTAGAGAGAAAAATGAAATCACTTCTACCTTATTCACACGTGATCTTTAAGGACTCCTTCTTCCTAGGTTAGAGGAAGCCTTCATGGCCTGCCCTTGCCTCTTTTCCTGGTCTGACCAATTTATTTTTTTTCAAGCTGGTATGGGGTGCTTCTCCACAAATTCCAGATTTATGAAAAGCCAATTCCAATAAGAAGACAAAGGGAGACCTTCTGGAGGGGAAAAAAGAGGTATTTTTAAAGTGAGTCTCTGAAAGGAAGAACTTTTAACCTATTCAGTCCTCCCACTAGAAAGTCTATCACATATTACCATGGCCCAGAAGTCTTTGGCCTCCATCAGAGCTCAAAATCAAAGTGTTTTTTTGTGTCTTTCCTGAGATATACTCTAAATTTCAGGAAAGCAGGGATCTTGTCTGTCTTCTCTGCTGTGCCTAGCACAGTACCAGGCACATTATAGGTTTGGTAAATGTAGTTGAATGAATACATGAGGAAATGAATGGATAAATTGGAACAAGCTTGCTACGTCTTGGCAGGTACCATCAAGTCTGTAACCCAGATCCTTAGGACTCTGGACAAGTCACCTAACACTGCTGGGTCTGTTTGCTCAACTCAAGGTAGAAATAATAATATTACCTACTTTATAAGGCTGTTCTGAAGATTCAATTAGTTATTACATGTTGAACGCTCAGGGCAGTATCTGGTTAGTGACCAATATCCACTGTCATTAAACTTAAACAAAAAATAAAATGAGTCACATTAATTAAATTACCGTGTTTTGATTTTGCTGAAAAGGTTATTAGAAAGATGTAAAAATATCATTTATTATCATTAGTTCATACAAAAAGGACATTGTCACATAAAACATGGAGGAAAGGCATCATGTCAGAGTAAAGGTCATTGCTTTAGGTTTTAAAAAAATCTAACTTTATAAACATGGTATCTGCATTGTCTTGATCTTTAAAAACATTTTGTCAAGGATTAATGGAAACATTTTCACAGTGGTCTATGTATTTTTCTCTCTTTCAGAATCATGGAATGGTTTGCCTCTTTCCAAAGGGACTGATACAAGATTGATGCTCACAGCCTAAAGGACTTGGTGTCTCTTTGTTCAAGGTGGGCTCTGAGTTGTTGAGAAGAACGCTGGGCCGTGTGGTCCTGGTTGGAGCTAGGCAGAGCATGTGTTGGTCACTTCTGCCTTCAGGGGCCATCCTGACTTAGTGGAGAGGGTTCTATGTCTCTTGTTGTGACACCTTGCCCCCACACACTTACTCTTGAGGTATCATTCAATAAGAATTCTCTAGAACTCCCTTATTCCTAGCATTCAGGTGGGTACTAAGGCAAATCTTGAAGGGATAAGAATAGGGAGGGACCTCAAAAGTTGGGCAGATTACTGCCCCAAGTACAAGTCACAGACCTGAGCTCAAGGAAAGATGGTTCGTGTGAGTGGAGGGTGTGAGGAAAGCATCCTTATCCTGGTTTCCTTTCTCTCTGAATGGCTCCACCAAGCTCCATCACCTAGGCCAGAATTTAGAAGTCGTTTCCTTGATTATTTTTGCCTCCAAACTCATTTGGTTATCAAGTTCAGTCATTAGTGCCTCTTAATATCTCTCATAAGTGGCCTTAACATTGGTATCCTTGCTTGAGATTCTTTCTCTTCTATCTTTCCTCCATTCATTCCATTGATTAATCCATCTATCCATCCTTTCATTCATCCATCTACCATTTGCATATCCATCTATGCTTATATGGGGTATATAAAGCCCATGAGTGATTTTTCTAAAACACAGGTTTGAGCATATCATACGCAGTCCTTCCTCCTCTGAATGAACCTGACTCCTCAGTCTGCAGGGAAAGAATATATTAAACTTGTTCAAGGTCATTACTGAGAAAACTTGAAGCTATTTGTTGAGAGTTTTGCTAAACTCCTCCATAATATATTGCTGCCTCGGCATCCATTTCGTAAGGCCAAGTGGCTTGTGGGAGCCTTGGACTGATACCAGCCCTTCCCTTGAGCAAGTGCCCCACACAGCAGCCCTCAGAGTCATGTGACTTCCTGATAGGACTCCCCCAGCCACCCTTGTGATGAGCACTCTCCTCTTCCCCCCAGGGCCTTTCCCTTATGTACTTTTAAAATAAGACCCTCAAGGCTTACTGGAATCTTGCTCTTTTCGGTTTACATTGATGACTCTGCCCTTAGTCTGGGAACCCCAAAGCCCTCCACCCCTGGACCCTAATAAAGGCACGTGCCCTGGGCTTTGTCATGCTCTTTTTGCTGCACCCTGCATGCTGCACACATCCTCCAGGACCTGTGAGTACTAAACTTCTTTATTTCACCATTCTTTGCAGGCTTTTGTTGAAAGGTGGCTCAGCGCCCAACACCCCAGGGCTCTCCTTCACAAATGTTAATTAAACAAAGTCACAAACTTATTGTTAAATCAAACACAAGCGCTTTTATGTACACCACCTTTAATTTGTGATGGTGCTATGATTATTCCTATTTTACAAATGGGGAAACTGAGTCTCAGAGTTCAGTTGCAAGCCCAGGGTTGGGTTACACAGGTGGTAACCAGTGGAGACAGGGATTTTACCTCCTCTTTACCACTAAACTACCCCATCTCTGGAAGTAACCTTTTCCCCAGACTCATCTATACTACGTTCCCATACCATGTGGGAAAATGTGAGTGGAGGGAGGTTTATGAAAAAGATCCTGTGGGAAGAGGCAGAAGAGAGACACAAAATGCGTCTGGAAGTGAGGGCAAGGTGTGGTGATAAGGAAGACTTCAGAAGGAGGTTAATCTGAAGTGAGTCTTGAGGAACAAGGCCATCTTGCCTTAAGATTTGGGCAAGGAGGAGAACCTCTGAGGTGGAGAGAGGGCATGCAGGCTTAAATCTGTATTAGAAGGCCATCCATCTTGGAATCAAAATATACGAAGCATCTAAAGAACAAAAGAATTCGCAAAGGATTCTAAAAGGTGGTCATCCACTAAACTAACGTGTGTGCACCAAAATCACAGACAGGCAGTGATTTTCACCCACAGGAAGGTCATTACCACGCAGCGGAAGCCGTGGTGTGCCCTCTGCAGCTAACAACGCTAAGTGGGTGATGCTGTGGGGAGTCCCCACCACACAGCCTGGGGGGCCACAAATAGGAATGAATGATCCCAGTGAATTATCACGATGGTGCTCACCCTGGGTAGGCCAGGGTTTCTACAGTTCTTGTTCATTGATAAGTTTTGGTGAGAAGCACTGGCTTTAAAACAATTGCCTTGAAAAGTGTGCAAGTATATAAGTGATAAAATATGTCCTTTCAATCCTAGAATCTATATTTCAGAAATACTGTGCAAGACACGTTTCTGACATACTCGAGATCATGATCTTCTACCGTGCCTGGCAACTGGCAAGTCTGGGTCCAGTGAATGCTATAGGCGGCTGGAGGTGAGAGTGCTCTTGGCTAGAGGTAAGGCTGGAAGGACCGGCTGCTTTTGTCGGGCCAGTTGCCCAAACCAGATCTTGCCACCCCCTGATCGCTTTTACCCCAATCCTGTTATCTGTCCATCTTGTCCAGGTATTGGCCTTTAAGTCTTTTCCTGTGCGGATTCTGCATTCACAGGATCTTTGTATCTTTCTGGTCTGTAACCACCACAGATCACATCCTCCCTCACATTTGGCTGAGCTCGCTGTCAGTGGCTAGAAGAAAGCAGTTCCTCCCAACCACGGGTGGCTACAAGGATGTAGCGGGTACTGTAGGGAGTCTCCCAGCTGCCATTATTATCAATCCTTACTAACGGATCCTCCTTTTTTAAATTCCTGCACACATGGCTTCCTAGAATAAAGACACCTGCCAACTTCCTCCACAACTACGTGTGATCTTGTGACTAAGTTTTGACTAATAGCAAGCAAGTTAAAGAATCATCATTACTAAAGAATATTATTTCCATGATGCATCGTTAAGAGGACAGAGTGTGTCTTTCTTTGCCTCCTCCCCGAGCACAGGGATGCAGAAGTGATGGCTAGAGTCAATGCAGTCAAACTGGAAGAAGACACAGGTGCGGGTAAAGAATGATAAAGCAGAAAAGCCCCAGAAAAGGGGCCTGGTCACTGTTGATCATCATTCTTTCTTACCTGATCTTGACTTTATTTGCTTGAGAGTGAAACTCTTTTTTTTAAATCACTGCCGTGTTGGATTACCTTTCATTCACAGCAGAAACTAATCCTAACTGAATGTATCGGGCAGTTTTTGTTGCATAACAAACCCCCTCAAAACTTGGTGGCTTGAAGCAACAAAGAGGTGATTTTTTTTTTTTTTTTTTCCCCTTGCAATTGGGTGTTTTGGCTTGGTGGTTTTTCTGGTCGGGATTGGCGTGGCCAATCTCTGGCTCACCTAGGACTGGATAAGATAGCATAATTTCATTCGCGTGTCTAGGGGCTGTCTCCATGTGCGCTGGGGTGATCCGGGTGTCTCTCATCATCCAGTAGGCTAGTCTAGACCCATTCATATAAGGGTCACGGGGCTCCCGAGAACAGCAAGAGAGGGCGATTCCCAGCGCACAAGCGATTTTCCAGTTTATGACCGCATCACCCTTGCTATGGTCCTATTGGCCAAAGCAACCCACGTGACCAAACGCAGCTCCCTCCCGGGCGGGAGGGGACAACCCAAGGGCTTGGATACCATCCCCCACGCTGTTAAAAGCAGGATGCTATTTTTAAGAAGGGCAGAACCATATTGTCCAGGTTAAGAGAACTTATTCATGGCAGAATTGGGGCTAGCAATCTGAAGACCCTAACTCTAAATTCAGCATTTTTTTTCCCTAAAATAACACAATGTTTAAGACCCTGGGTTCTGAATCTAGACTTCCTGGATTCGTATCCCAGCCCCACCATGACTAGATCGGTTTCCTCGAGTCAGTGTTACTTCATCTCCATTCCTCCGTCCCGTCCTCTGTAATACAAAGATGGTAAGACCATCGGGATGTTAAGAGCTTTAAATGATTTCATGTATGTACAGCGCTAAAAATAGTGCTTGGCACGTGCTAAGCACACAAAAATGATAGCGAATATTGTGACCAAGGTCCCAGTCCCATCCTTGCTGGTCCCAGCCCAGCTCTGTCCTACTATGAAACATGTTCCTAACACCAAAGTTCTGCAGGCAGAAATTTCAGATGCCAGGGGCCTCACTCCCTCGCAAGAAGCCATCGGAGCTAACAGATTTGTGAGCCGTTTTGTAAGTGAAGCTCTTTACCCACATGTGAGGTGCAATTATTTTTACTATTAGCGCTCATGCCTCTGGGATTTCCTTCAGATTTAGATTCTAGTTAAATTAGAAGGTAACTGTCACTCCAGGACGTATCTGGCCAGAAGAGTATGCCCAGGGGTCTCCCTTGTGAAGGTTTCTTATCATATCCGTTGCCTCGGTGGGTCCTCACGCAAAAATAGAAGGCTGAAGCTTCAGCAACTGACTGCAGGAAAGCTCTCATCTTTGCAGCATTGCCTTGGAAAAAAAGGATGAAAGGCATCTAACTGCAGGTAATTAATTCTCCTGGTGTTTTTCGGTATATGCATCTGCTTCAGTGGCTACATTTGTTAATATCAAGCGATAGGGATTTCTTTCAGAGCAATTGTAATAAAAATAAAACATAAAAAATAAAAAAGAACATTTTTGAATCACTAAGCTGGCTGCCCTAAATCTCTGGCCTGTTTGGTATGTAAAACCTTTCATCCAGCATGCATTTTTTATGAAAGGATGGAAAACCCAAGAATAAAACATGGGGTGCGGAACATCATTATGCACAAGTTAGAGCTGCTGGGGCAACTGGGATCAAGCAGCCAGTCCCTGGGGAACAGGGCGGTTCTGGGGAGCACAAATCCACAAGCACCGGGCACACGCAGGTATCCAGACGGATTAGTTGAGCCCAGAAAGAGCCAGAGAGGTGCTGATGATCAGTGGTTAGCTCCTGAGTAAAATTTGTGAAGAATAAGAGAGATGTTCACTGTATCACCCAGGACTCTAAGCCAGCCCGCCACACCTATGGCTCCTGGGCAATCAAATGTCCGCAAACACCTCCCTCATCTAAACCGTCAACTGCTACTGTCAAGGTAATGCTAGAACAAACGAACAAACCCAAATATTTCTCATGGCTCAAGTATCGTTAACATTCATTTCTTCCCCATGTAAAGTCCAAAGTGGGTGCTCCTGATGGGTGGGCAGCTCTTCTCCAATTGGAGCTTCGGGGTTCTCTTCATCAATGAGCTGTGGCCCCACCATTTGTGGAATGTAGCCTCCGAAGTTCACGTCCGCCTGGAGGAAAATGCATGGGAGGGTTTTATGTGTCAGGCCTGGCTGGGGTTCCATTATTTATGCTTACAGTTCATTGACTAACACTCAGGCACCTGGCCACACCTAACTGTCATGATCTCAGTGTAATAGTGAGAAATAGTGTCTCAGTGTATTCTCCGCCCAGTGCTCACCAAAAGAGGTAATAGTTTTGACAAATGCATAGCCCACCTCTGCCGTACCCGGACTTCACATAATCACTTGATGGCCTTATTTGCATTTTTTTTTTTTGCCCCAGACGATCCATCCTGGGTACTGAAGCTACAGTGGTCAGTCCAGTTCTCTACTTTAAAGATATCCCACTGCAGTAAGAATAAAACCCAACCCCCCTCCCATGCCTGACAAAACCCAGAACAGTCAGAAATCTGCTTTCCCTTCACACCCCGTCGTCTTGTCCCTTCTCCGCTCAACTTATTGGGCCACTCTAGCTCCATTCAGGTTCTGGAACTCTTTCCTGTCTGAGGAAACATTTTTTAATTTAATATATTTTATTTAGTTCTCATTTTTTCCAGCTTTATTGAGGTATAATTGACAAGGAAAATTTGTATATATTTAAAGTGTATAATGAGATGACTTGATATACATATGCACTGTGGAATGATTACCACAATCGAGCTAATTAACATCTCCATTATCTGACATGGTTACCTTTGTGTGTGTGTGTGTGTGTGTGTGTGGTGAGAACACTTAAAATCTACTGTCTCAGCAAATTTAAGGGTAGGTAACATTTTTATTAACTACAGTCACCATGCTGGACATTAGATCCCCAGAACTTACTCATCTTACAACTGAGAGATTGTACCCTTTGACCAACATCTCCCCATTCCTCCCACCCCCGACCCTGGCAACTCTGGTTCTATGAGGGTGACCTTTTAATTTTATTATTTTTTTAAAGATTATTTATTTATTTATTTGAGAGAGAGAGAACACAAGCAGTGAGGAGAGGCAGAGGGAGAGGGAGAAGCAGACTCCCGGCCAAGCAGGGAGCTCGACGTGGGGCTCGATCCCAGGACCCTGGGATCATGACCTGAGCCGAAGGCAGACGCTTAACGACTGAGCCACCCAGGCGCCCCTGGGACACCTTTTCTGGAAAGGGCCAGATAAGTAAATATTTTTGTTTTTGTTTTGTGGGTCACACTGTGTCATCATCTGCGGCTGGAGCAGAAGAACAGCCAGAGACAGTGTGTAAATGATTGTGCGTGGCTGTTCCCTGATAAAACTATTTACAAAAACAGTTAATTGACACAGGCTGTAGTTTGCTGATTCCTGCACTGGAACCATAGGACCATGAGAATAAGGACTTTCACCACTGTATCCTCAACTCTTAGCATGGTGACGGGTACATAGTAGGAACTCACCCAACCCCATGTCTGGGGATTTTGACTTGTCTGTAAGTTCAATATTGAGTGGAAATAATATTCCATGGAGAGACTCACGCCTCCCACACTTAGAGGTAATTGATGTACACACAGTGTAGGTCGGTTCATTCTATTCCCATTTCCAACCCCTTCTCACATGCCTTCCTCAACTAGAGAGGTTGGTAAGCCCAATTCTTTCTCTTCCTGGTCACATTCCACTTAGGGATGGCCATATAAACAGTGTTGGTCAGGGGTACTTAAGTGGAATTCTACTGAGCAAGGCTTCTGAAAAAGCATTTGCTTTCTTGAAAAGAAACAGACTTGAGCACGCATCCTTGATGTTGTGTCCTCCTTCCTGACTGTAGTGCAGATGTGGTGCCAAGAGGTATAGCAACCAGCTTGTGGGTATAGGACTAGAGTCCAGGGCCAAGGATAGCAGAAGAGCAAGACAGGAGAGCTGGGTCCTCAATGCCCTTCAGCACCAGCTCCCGAGTGCTTGCTGGGCTTCTTGTTACTTAAGGCAACACAAGGGCTTCCTTGTTTCAGCCACTGTGTTAGGTTTTCTTTTGCTTGAAGCTGAACACATTCCTAGCTGATGTGCTGGTTACCTCTTCTTATGCCAGTAACCCTATCGCCCTGCCTTTGCTCCCTGGCAGCCTCAAAACTTTGTTTCTCTTATCACCTCTGTGCTTTTTCTGATTGTCCCTTCTTGTTCATCACCTCCTATTTGAATGCCCAGCAGAATTTGGGAAGAAGTAACTACATTAGTGCTTGGTCTTAGGAGACAGAACCCTGATGGGGCACTGTGCAGACTTGGTAACCATGGATAGCAATGCCCACCACCATCTTGACCCCTTTTTACAGAGCCTGTGGGAGTGTAGGCTCTGGTTCTTCTGACTTTGGGATGATCCAGATGGCATCCTCTGCAATCACGTGCTAACATTTTAGCCCTTTAGGACTCCACCTCTATGTGTGGACTGCTTCTCTGACTGGTTCCAGTCCTGCTTTATAAAAGGGGGGGACATGTGGTACTTAGAAGGGGCACTTCAAAATGGGCCACTTTGACATCTTTATTAGAACCTTTCCTCAACCCAATAGCCAGCTACCAGGAGGGTCTGAGGTTTTTATTAACTTATTTATTAATTCACTAATTCAGCAGACATGTATTGAACACTTAAGGTGTGTGCCTGAACTCTGTCCTTGAAGCTAGGGATAATATAGAAATGCAAAAGCTATTCCCAGCCTAGAGATGCTTATAGCTGAGAGTAAGTGACAGACACAGAGTATTTCAGTAATCCGGGGTAAGTGCTATGAAGGAGATACTCAAAATACATCAGGAAGAAAGACAAAGAGTGGTTAATTCTTCAGTATTCAGTAATTCTGCCTGGTAGTTTGGGGTTGGGATTATGGGTCCATTAACCTGGACTCAAGTATAAATCCACTGTAAATATGGGTGGTTAAGTGGGGTCATTCCAGGCAGAGGAAACAGCATTGGCTGAAGTCCAGAAACATGAGGGTGGAGCATCCAGGATTCTGTGAGGACACGGTATGGGTTACTAGGACGTGGAGGAAGGAGCAGTGACTTTGGGTGAGGCCAGAGAAGAAAGCAAGAGCAAGACTAGACCAGAGAGCTTGGACCTCATCCACAGACTCAGATGCATCCTGAACAAATATCCCTGAAAGCATAAATAACATGGGGCGGGGGCTCCCTCTCTCCACTCACAATATCAGCTTTGGTGTAAACACACCACAAGGAAAATGAATCCCTGGAGATAATCAAGTTTGTTCTTATTGTACTATGGGCATCACCAATGTAATCACTGATTTTCAATTCACAAATCCTATTTGCTGTTCCCTTTTCTCGAAGACAACGATATATAGTGTTTTCCACTTACTCTAAGCAACATAAGCAAATCACTTCCACTCAGATTGGCCTTTCACAGATGGGAGCATTATTGGGTAGCTGTATAAGGATCGATTGTGCTCAAGAGATCACACTGGGCTTTAGAACTCTCTCTCTCTCTCTCTCTCTCACACACACACACACACACACACACATACCCTGCAAGGGTTGTCAACATATGATGCTTCTTGCCAGTTCACACTTCTGTTGCAGCTCTGGTAGAGAGTGCACCCAGTAGGGTGACATCAGAGACCATGTGAGGGCTTCCACACTGCTCAAAAGCTCTCTTCTCTTTACTGTCTCTCTCTGCCTTTATGAAGACACCTGTCTTTGTCTCTAAAGCTCACTCGTAATTTGGGATTTGCTGGTGCTGGATGGTACTAGATGCATGCACCTGTTGGAAGAATAAGCTAGAAAGACTCTGAAGTGCTCTGTAGTTCCAGGTGGCTGGAATTCTGAGTTTCCAAAATGGCGATTCTAGAATTCTCAGTGTCTCTAAACTCCAAGATGCTGGGCTTTAAAGACTCTACAAACACACCATATCAGAAATAGGATTGAGCCACAGAACGCAATGTCCTTGGCCTCTTGATTCTCTGTCATCAAGAGGCAGACCCCAATGTCCCAATGGTTGGGCATCTCGTGGAAGCGGTTGTACTTTGAGGCTTTTAGAGAGAAATTAAATACTGTTGGCCAATAATGCCTAATTCTATAACAGCAGAAGGGTCACTAATGGTCCAACACCAAGCCCGGCATCCTACTGGCACTCTGAATGATCTGGATCCAATTGGGAGTGCTGATGAGGCACACACTGATTCTGTGGGTCTTATTTCTCAGCTGCTACATCCTGTGGTTGCCATGATTCTTCCTCCTATTACTTTGCATCCTTAAGAGGAGATATCAGCTATTCTATTTGGAAATAGATCCTGTAGAAATAAAATGTGTGGGCACTTGCTGGTATGGAATATTTAGGCATGTTGCCTGCACAAGCTCATGATGCAGTCATGAAAAGGTCACAGAGAAGGGGAATTAAAATTCCAGAGGCTACCAAGTGTGTGGCTTCAGGCAAGCCACTTCTCTCTGCTTTTCAATGTCCCATCTGTAGATTGAAGTTGTTGAATTGCATCATGATGGCCAACTTAGATGCCAGTGGGGGACAAAAAGATAATGTAGAGCAATGAAGCAGGCTGGTTGTGTGGGCAAATGTTGCATGAGTTGGTTGGAGAAGGGGACTATGGCACACAAGAGAATGCCACCAGCCCTGTATCAACTCGAGCTCATTGCTTCCATGCAGGAATACAGGCCCAGAGGTCCAAGAGCTTCTGGTTTTTCCAGAGAAACCAGTAATCTAGATTTTATGAGAAATCTCTGTCTTTTTTAAGGTCAACCTAACATTTTTTTTGAAACTCTGAGAAAGCCAAGTAATCTCATCCATTGGCCAAATTTCAACCCATGGGCCTCCAGATTCCATCTTCTACAATGGCTGGCCTGCCTTCCACAATGACAGTACATTGCCAGGATGGACTTCCTACCAAGAACGTTGGCCATCCTCCTGTGATTGCTTAAAAAATAAAGCACTGTCCTTTAGCTGAGTGATTTGGGCCAGTCACTTCATCTCTCTTGCAGAATGGAAAACCATGAGCCCAGATCATGGGGCTGCTGTGAGAATTACAGGATGTATCTAAACTACCCTGCTCAGGGTACAGCCATGAGTTACCCAACTTTCCTTCTTCACCCCTTCCTTTTTGAGTTTCATTTACTCATTCACTCACTCAATAAATAATAATTAGCACCTACTGTGCTGGAAATACAGTAGTGAATAAGCAAGTCAAGCTCTCTGAACTAATAGAATTATTGATAATAATGCAAGTAGTCATTATTGAATGCTAGCCATATTCTGAGACTATATTTAGTGCTTTATACACATTAGCTCTTTTATAGTTGTAGTTAGTCTGTAAAGTATCTGTCATTCATACTTTATGGATTCGAAAAACCAGGACCAGAAAAGGGATAGATTGCTTGCTTCAGGTTACCCAGCCAATAATGGTAGCTAGATCTGGGTCTCAAACCTAGCTCTGCCCCACCTAGAGCATTTAATAAAACACCAGTGACTTCAGGCTGGTGGGGCAGGCCAGTAAATGAACCATAGAGTACAATGTGATAGAGACTAAGAGAGAAGAAATAGGGGAGGGGGTGTGGGAGCATAGAGGAAGGGTACCTATTCCAGTTGGTGTGTGTGTATTTGTGTGTATGTGTGTGGTGGGGGTGGTGGTCAGGGTCAGTGTTCCAGAAGAAATGACCTGTAAGCCAAGGTCTGAATCCCTGGGGCCTCTGATGGGAAACAGTGGTGTGGACACCCACAGAGATGGCTGATGTGGCAGAATCTCTGCCAAGTGCACAAGCACACAAGCATCTTTCTGGATGCCCCATCATACCTCTCTCACGTGAAGGGTCTCAATGCTTCAAAAATCCTGAGTAATCCATTGAAAAGAGATCAACAAGAGGTGGTGGCAGGGAGAAAGGGCAATTCCTTAATATGGCATCACAGGAGAGGTACCCTTCTGGGAAACACGGTAACCAGCTGCTCTCCCGTTTTTCTGCTGTTCTTCTTGCAGAATTTGTTCGTTGGGAGCAGTGGTCCCATGCCAAGAGCCCTGGGCTCAGTCATGGGGTGGCAGGGGCGGGGAGGCAGGCAGGATGTTCTCGTGGTGAAGCCCATGGGCTTTGGCATCAGACTGCTGCAGTGTAATGGGGACTTAACTTTTTCCTGCCTCAGTTTCCTGATCTGCCAAATGGACTTCACAACAGTAGGGCTTATCTCTTCGAGTAATTGGGAGGGTGAGATGAGAGAATGACATGGAAGGTTAACCAAGGAGACTCTGCATCATGGGTGCTCATAATGAGTACTTGTTGATTAAGGAATCTGGAAAACCCCAAATCAAACCCACCCTCCCTCATTCAGCAAATGTTCTTTGAGCACTTCATATATGTCACACACACACACACACAGACACGCAGTGATTTTCTCATTTGAATTTCATGATAACCTTGTGAGATAAGAGTTCTTAAAGTTTTTCCAGATGAGCCCTCGATATCCTTGAGGTGTCCAAGCTCTGTTTTTTGAAGGGGAAGGTAGGTGTCACGGATTCCCACCCCCCACCCCACTCTGCCTCATGGCCTTTGCAGTTTCTTCTGCCTGGAATGCTTTTCTTACAGATATTAACAGGATATACTCTCGATTCTTTCAGATTTCTGCTCAAAAGTCACCTCCTCTGAGAAGCCCTCCCTTACTTTTTTTTTGTAATATAGTACCCTTGTTACTCCTTGCCCCTTACCCCTATTTGTTTTTCTTTGTAGCACCTCATAGCTGACATACTATCTATTGATCCATTATTTATCTATCTATCCATTATCTATCAGCTATCTATTCTATTATCTATCATCTATTATCTCTTATTTGACTTCACCACTAAAACCGAAGGCAGGACCTTAGTTATGGTTATCCAGGACTATATTTGCAGTGCTTGGGACTCAATATAGTTGCTCAATAAATGAATTGGTGGATGGATGGATATGTAGGAGGATAGATAGATGACTGGATGAGAAGATGAATGGATGAATGAATGGGTAGATGGATGGATGAATGGATAGATGATAGATAGATAGATAGATAGATAGATAGATAGATAGATAGATAGATAGATCAAATGGGTAGATGGGTGGATGCATGGACTCGCAGGCTGATGTATGGTAAATACATGGGATTTTGAGTCAGATAGACCTGGACCGAATCCCAGTTGGGTCTCTCACTTGCTCCTGCCCCATGCTTCCCATCTCTGTCCCATTCATTGGCATCACTTTGGCCATTGTCTCAAAGCACTGAGCAAACAGAATACCCTATTATTTCATTATACATCTTGTCCAGTTGTTTGAAAGCTGTGTCCTGGGGCAACCTCTAATTTTACAGAGGTGGCTAACAGCTAAGGGGGCCTGTTTTCTTCTCACTCCCAGACTTCAAGTAGAGCAGTCCCGTTTTTATCTGTCATAAACATGCAGATTCTGCATGATATTTCAGTTGATTAAGAAAGGTAAACTGCTCTAAAATGAAGCACACTCTGATATCCAAATATGATCTAACCATTTCATTTTATAGTAAGAAATTATCCCAGATATGTGAATTTACTTCCACCAAAGTCTCATGGGGATTCATGTCCTAATCAAGAGCTGGCTTACATGTAACTCCAAGCACAATTTTCTTTTCATGGTATCATTCATTTATCCAATCATTTAACACACATTTATTGGGTGCCTACTCTGTCCTGGATCCAAATCTCATCCCTCAATCCTAGGTGCTGGGGAGATGAACAAGACGAGCAAGTTTTCTGTACCCTTAGAACATCCAGAAAACAAATAATTAAACCAGATATTCTGACTATCAAACTAAGGAACATCAGAGCAAGTTCTGTGAAAGGGTGGTGGTGGTGGTGGAGATGGTAGGCATTCCAGGAACACACTCCAAGGATATTAGCTATAAATGAGCAGGGGCATAAACAGTGGCTCCTCCCCTGTGAGAAGATTTGCTTCTCCCAGAAGAAAATGAGTTTGGTTAAGACCCCAAACTCCTACCCCTCCCATTTCCTTTTCCTGCCCAGGTCTGCACAGCTTTGCCAGCAAACCAGCTCTCAGGAATCCATGCTGATCCAAGTGGCACATGTGTTTTATTGCTGGGTAAGCCTGGGATCTGGTTTTGATGAACACCCTCCTCCCCCGACTGACATGTATGTTTTAGTGCTAAGTGGTCCCGTGATTGGATTTTTATCAGCCTCGCTGCCCAATTTCCATTTAGGGTACTCCAAATTCTGCTGCCCAATTTCCATTTAGGGCCCCCCAACTTCTGCTAGATTCTTTCGTGTGAGTTGGTGGGAAGTTTATGCTTGGATGAAGGGACAGTAAATTCATCTAGGAAGCACCCATACATGCAGACACACAGAACGAAGAACTGCACCATTCAAAATGGCTTCATGGTACAGATGGAACTGGGGAGACTTTGAACATGCCTCCCATTGGTAGGGATGATAGTAATGAGAGATTGTGGGAGAAAAGACTGCTCACCAGAACTGAAGTCTGGAAGAGTCGCTGGCACCCCCATTTTGGGACCTTGAAGCAAACATTTTTAGAGAAAGAAGAAACAGCTGATTCTTTCTAGATCACATTGGAGAGTCTGTTTTTTTGTTTTGTTTTGTTTTGAATTCTGTCATCACCTGCGTTACACTTGGCAACCACTGGATGCCCGTCTTCTGAGATTCTGTTTAGCTTATTACTCAAGAACATGATGCATAACTAAGGAAGCACTCATTAAGCACCTACTGTGTGCACAGCTGCCTGATGAAAAGGGATGAAAAATAAAAGACGTGATTCCCACTGCCAAAGACCTCTCTGGAAGATGTGCCATCACCAAGCTAATATGGTTCTGGTGTGAGGTGGCTAGGGAAGGCTGTTGGTGGAGTACCTCCACTGAAAGATATACAGTGTGGTGGTTATACCCTGCCCTTCACCTCCACAAACCCAACTCCATCCATCCTGCCCCTGCTCTGGACCCACCACCTCAGGAAACAGTGGTTTTTCTGATGCCCCCACCTGCAGTCAGCCACTGAACATTGGCTACACTTTAACTGTAGTATCTGCCTTATCACTGTTTTTGGCTCTCAGCTATAAGTGACAGAAACTGAACTTCAAGTAACCGAAGCCCAAAATTCTTCACATATTGCATTGTTATCCCTCAGGCACAGTTGGATCCAGGAGCTCAAACAATCCCATCTGGGCTCTGGCTTTCTTATTTTGTTGCCTTCACTTTCAGGTTAGCTCTCCTCAGTAGGTGGACGTGGCAGCTTCAAGTTGATACCTCTCCAGCTCAGCAACTTCAGGAGAAAGCTGCTATTTTTATATTATTCCAACAAGATCCGGGAATTGAAGCTCACTGGTCCAATTTGAGTCACATGCCCCTTCCTCAACCAATCACTATGGCCAGAGGAATGGGATACTCTGATTGGCCAACCTGGATGGGGTCCCGCCCTGAAGCTGGAGAGTGGGGTCAATTCTTCCCATGTCACATGAAGTCAGGTGCTGTTTCCCAAAGGCGGGGAAGTAGATTCTAGAAGAACAAAAACAGTATTCGTCTCACCATCTCATGACACATTTCACATCCTGCCTTGTATTATAGTTATTTCTGCTTATCTCCCCTCCCAGATAAAAGCTTCTTCAGGTCAGAACCTACATCTGTTTCAGTGTCTCCTGCTTGACCCCGGGGAGTGCCTTTCACGTGGCAGGTGCTCAATAAACACGGCTCTAATGGAGTAATATATATCCAAGCTCTTCTTTTTCTTTGCTTGGTGTAATTACATTAAGAATCCCTGTGTGGAAGGAAATGCTCATTTCAGCACTCATTTCCAACAAATATATCTTCATGTAAAAGGCAAAGTCTTCAGAGCTTGTATAGGTCCTGGTTTTTATGGTTAACAAATAAAGTTGAACAAAATTAATGAATGTGTCAAAATTTCTGAGGCTTTGATGACTCAGACTCACTGGGTAAATGTTTCCATTGAATGAAACAGATTTATCTTTCCATGGTTCATAACTGCAGGTCATTTAATAGATGAGGCTGGTTGAGGCTTCTGTGGAGACACAATACTGACGTGGGAAGAGAGAGAGCATAGGAAATGTTTTCCAGGTATCTGGAAGGTTCAGGCTCAAAACATTTAATTAAAAATAAGGTGTAGAATGCAAGAAAGCTTTTGTTGTAGAGCTTTAGACTCAGCTTAAGATTGCCAAAGTTGGATGAAAGAGTCTAGTCCAAGTAAGGGGATCCTTTTCATTACAGGGATCAACCAGAGAGAAACCCCAACCCTGTTTTGGGGATAGCTCTTAAATTCAACTACTGGCCTAACTACGTAGGAGTTACTCAAGGAGCTGGTCACAAATACATATTTCTGGGCTCACTTCTAAGTTAGTCATTCAGTATGTATGTGGGATAGGATGCAGAAATCTGTTTTTGGAAAGCACCCTAGTGAAGCCAGGTGTGAGAACCTCTGTCGGTAGGGTGCTAACACACCTGCTCCTGCAGGTCATGGAGGGTAGGAGCTGAGCATCTGGAGTTGGCAAGATTGGGGTGAGAATCTCAGCTTTGCTCCTTACTGGCTGGGAAGCCCTGGATAGGGAGAGATTTCAGTTCTCCGATGCTCAGGAGAAAAATGAAGACAAGCATAGTCCTCACCTCCAGAGTTGTGTGAGGATGAGAACGGGTACATACAGAGCAGAGTGCCTGGCATAGCATCATCAGCATCATCACAACATGCATTTATTGAGTGCTTACTGTATGTTAAACCCAGTTCTAAGTGCTGTCCAACTATTAACCCATTTTATTCTTACAGCAAACCCACAAGGTAGGGGCTATTATTATTATTCCCATTACATAGATGAGCAAACTGAGGTGTGTAGAGATTACATAACTCTTTCTTGGGGGGGGATGACTTCACCATAGGAGCCATATGGGTGGAAAAAAAATCTTGAGTGGCAAGAAAACACCCCTCCCCAGAGAGAACGTCATTTGATTTAGCAGAACTGGTGGGAGCACAGTCTTTGGGGGCAGATTTGCAGGGTGAAGTAAATCCAATTTAATTGCCTATGTAGGCAGACATTTTCGTCTAGGCTCTCAGCTTCTCAAATCCTTGGGCGTGGCTTTTTTTGAAGAGATTCAATTATTCTGCACATTCATGCCTGTACTGCTGATGACTTTTAAAGCTGCATTTGCCTTAGGGTCTTGTCACCTCAAAGGTCAGATGAGGTTTTCTGCCCTTCTTCCTCAATTCCCACGCAAGGCACTGCTTAGAATACCCTGCTCTGAGATTCCTGAGAACGTAATCTGGTGCAGAGGTGGTGGCCCAGCTCAGAGGAGTGCATCCCCACTGGTTTGCAGGACAGAGAGGCAGTGGAGGGAATGAAGCCAAGCCGGATGCCTGCTGCTTCCCGCCCCCCCTGCCCCCCGCCCTGCGGTCCAAGAGTGCATCGCATCAAAGAGCTCCTTGCAAAGACAGAGCCCAGGCTCCCAGGCAGCCTGAACACCTGCACTGCTGCCTGCAAAGAGAGAGGCATCTGCTTCCTTGGAAATCAATCACCAGGGCCCATTTAATGAGCTGCTTGCCTCCAGGGCCCATTTAATGAGCTCCTTGCATCTCATATCAATTCCGATCGACATGTGGTTGGTCTTGCTAGTCTTCCTGGGTCCACAGAGCTGGATTTGGGCCGGCGGAGGCAAGTTCCCAGACCCCAGGCCAGAGGATGGGGTCTCCCCTCTCCTCCTCCCAGCCCCTCCTCAGGTACAGAGACTCTTGTCAGTGTCTAAAATTCCACCATCACCATTCATTCCTTTGGGCTTGAAAACCATCTTTGATCTTCTGTCCTGTTCTTTTTCTTTTCTACCACTTACTAGATTTCTTGTAAATCTCAAAAAAGATTGCATGCCTGCTTTAACCAGACAAACAATTCAAAAGCATTTAAAGAAGTCAATAATTTCTTCCCTTACTCCTTCTAACTTTTCCTCCAACCCCTGGGAAAAACAACAGTGGCTCTCTGTTTTGTGTCTTGCCACATTTTTTAAAAATATTTTATTTATTTATTTGACAGAGAAAGACACAGCGAGAGAGGGAACACAAGCAGGGGGAGTGAGAGAGGGAAAGCAGGCTTCCCACAGAGCAGGGAGCCCGATGCGGGGCTTGATCCCAGGACCCTGGGATCATGACCTGAGCTGAAGGCAGATGCTCAAAAACTGAGCCACCCAGGTGCCCTCGCCACAATTTTTTTTAAAGTTCAAAACACATGTACAAATATGTATACACATTTGCAAAATTTTTTTTTTTTTTGCTGCTGAACTTGGATCATGTTATGTACACTACCCTGACAGCTTGCCTTCTATTTTTCACTTGTCACACCTGAAATTCCTGCAGATATATTATTAGATCAGCTCATCTTTTTACATAGCTGCATAATATTTCACAGTTGGGATCGACATCATGAATCCAACCATTCTCCTACTGACTTCCATCCTGGCTGTGTTCAGGGTATTTGTGTGTGTGTGCTTCACATTTCAAATGATGCTGCAATAAACATGCTCGTGCTTCTGGAGTTACTTTTATTTCTGTAAAATCGTCCTAAATGGAGATTGTGATGTCAAAAGGTTTATGCATTCGTATTACAATAGCTATGGCCAGATTAATTTGCAAAGAGCAATTAAGACTTCCAACAGGAATACAGGAATGCCTGTTTCCCAACACACATACTAGCCCAGGGTATTATCAGTCTTTCTTACTTTTATTAATCTGACTGATGAAAAGCGGAATCTCATGGTTGTTTTGCTATGCATTTCTCTAAGTTATAGTGAATTTGTGCACATTGTCATAGAGTTAATTGTGTTTTGGCCTTAATCGCTCTTCACATGCAATTATTCTTTTTTAAAAATATTTTATTTATTTATTTGAAAGAGAGAAAGAGCGAGTGAGCGAGAGAGAGCACGGGGGGGGGGGGGAGGCAAAGGGAGAGGGAGAAGCAAACTCCCTGTGAGCAGGGAGCCCAACGAGGGACTTGATCCCAGGACCTGGAGATCATGACCTGAGCTGAAGGCAGATGCTTAACTGACTGAGCCATCCAGGCATCCCACATGCAATTATTCTTGAAAGGTAGAATGCTTCAATGCCTTGTTCACAATTACTTGCGAGTTCAGAGTGAGGTCTTACAAGAGGAGTATTACAATAAAAGCAAGAATAAAAAACCTTTCTGCATTTCAAAATCAGTTAGGAGCCTGGATTGTGTCAATGCCAATACCTCAATGGTGATATCATGCTGTAGTTTTGCAATGAGTTAATGTCAGTGGAAACACAATAGAAGGGACATGCAATCTCTCTGTATTATGTCTTACAACTGCATGTATCTATGATTATCCCAAAAGAAGGAATGCAATTAAAAGTTTTGTTAGGAGCCAATTCCATCTGGTCTAGTGGTATTTCTTATAGAAATCCAGGTTTTCTTTAGTTGAAGAGATACAGGAAATACCATATAGAATATGATCTTCTCACATGAATGTTCATTTCCCAGCAGAACCTCTTCATCAACTACATGATTTGGAGAGATCTTTGATATGTGTCCAATACATCAAAGTTTAAAGAAAATTCACTTATTGACTAGGCATTTATACCGTACCTAATATGTGCCAAACACTGATGAAGTCCTAAGAATATGATGCTGAACAAGACAGTTCACATTCATGTGGGGGAGAACTGATAACATACAAGCTGGTTAAAACTTAAATAGGCTCATTTTGAGATAGTGATAACTTCTATGAAGGAAAATACAGGATGGGTCATCATGAAGGGAGATGGTTAACACTGGATCAAATGGAGAAAGCATTCTGAAGGGATGGTGTCGAGCTATAAGACCCAAATAATGGGAATACACAATGTCAAGCAGAGATCTATGGGTAGAAGATTCCTGGCTGAAGGAACAGCATATGTAAATTTTTAAGACTGGAAGATGCTCAGAGACCCCAAGGAACAGAACTCCTACATGTCTGGATCATAGTTGGGGATGGTGACTTGGATTTAGGTGGAAGATAAGCAGGGACCTGGTCCTATAGGGCTTTTCAGACTAGGGTAAGGAGACTGAACATGTCTACATGTTAACACTAGGGAGCCAGTGAAGGACTTTAGGCCTGAGGTGAGGGTGCGTGTTTTGTGTTTCTAGAGGAGCACCAGGGTGGTTGTATGGAGGATAGATTGTAAGTTGTACAAGAGAAAAACCGATAACTAAGACGAGAGGCTATTGCCGTGTTCCAGGTGTGAGAGCAGTTTGGACGAGGTGTGTGCAGTAGAGACTGAGAATGTCAGGTGATTCTGGTGTATATTTTGGAAGGAGAGTAAGATGGAACTGTTGATGAGGTGCACATGGAGAACAAGAGAAGAGAGTTGTAGAAGATTCTAAAATTTGGAGTTTAAAAAACCCGGAGAAATGGTGATGTAATTTCAGGGGGGTGGGGAGGCTTAACACAGAATCAGATTTGGGGCCCAAATCAAGAGTTCCCCTTGATCATTTCAGTTGGTGTCCAGATAGACGTGTCAGTCTCATCATCGAAGAGATGAATCTAGAATCAGACAAGTGGTCTGACCTAGAGCTGTAGATTTTGACTTCAAGAGCACAAAAATGTTATTTGAAGCCACTGGGCAGGAGACCAGGAGAGGAGAGCCCCGGGTTCCTGGTGTGTTCAGACCTGTCTGCAGAACTCAGATTTGTATATATAAATGCACACTCAACCTGTCCACTGAGATGTCGAAGAGGAATCTCAAGCTTATCACACCCAAACCAGACATCTTGACTTTCCCCTAAAACTGCTAGACCCAGCAGCACCTTCACATCAGTTCATGTAATCCAGTTCTCCAGCAACTGAGACAGAAAACTTAAGGACAATCTTATTTATAGATACAGGTGACCCTTGAACATGGGTTTGAACTGCACTTATGTCCACTCTATGCAGATTTTTTTCCTTAGTAAATTCGGCACAGTACTATCAATGCATTTTCTCTTCCTTATGGTTTTCTTGCTAACATTTTCTTTCGTCTAGGTTACCTTATTGAAAAAATACAGTATATAATACATCTAACGTACAAAATATGTGTTGATAACTGTTTATGTTACCAGTAAGATAACAACAGTAGACTATTGGTGGTTAAGTTTTTGGAGAGTCAAAGTTTGTGGATTTTTTACCATATGGGGGGTTGGTGCCCCTAACCCCCACATTGTTCAAGGGTCAGCTGTATACATGAATTCTATACATGTATTATTGAACTCTTACATTCAGAAATTCTCATCATTAAATTTTATGAAAGGTTTTAAAGAATAAGGTTACATGTGAGTAAACTTCACTGAAGAAAATGACAAAAGTATGTCTTTCTATTTCAGGTGGTTAATTTTTGTAAAGACTTATTTATTTATTTTAGAGAGAGAGAGAGCAGGAACAGGAGGGGCAGAGGGAGAGAGAGAATCCCAAGCAGACTCCATGCCGAGTGTGGAGCCTGACACAGGGCTCAGTCTCACAACCCATGAGATCATGATCAGGTGGTTAATTTTTACATTTTCTCTGATCATTATGGCTTTATTCTATCATGAAGCAATATTCCAAGGCACAGTAGGTCCTGAGGGTGAGGGAGAAATTCTTGACCCCTCTCATTTCTACATATAAACCATCATCTATGCAAACTCTGACCGCTTCTCACCACCTCTGCTGACAACCCTGAGCTCCAAGCCCCAGCATCTCTCACCTGTATGGTCTGGTCACCTGTATGGTCTCCTAGCTGGTCTCCCTACTAGCTGTTGACATAAATTATATCACAATCACTCCTCTGCTCAGAACCCACCAATGGTTTCACTCAGAGTAAAACCTGAAATGCCCATAGCAGCTTTCCAAGACCTGAATATTAACCTCATTGCCTATTGGGCCTCATCTTCTATCCTTTTTACTTCACTTACTTTACTCCAGTTACCCTTGTCTTCTTGCTAGTCTTCATTCAATCTAGACATGTTCCTGCCTCAGGGCCTTTGCGCTGGCTGTTTCCTCTGCTGGAACACTCTTGCCCCAAGTATCTGCATGGCTTCCTTCCTCCCTTATCCCCTTATCTTCTTCAAATATTTGCTCAAATATCACCCCTCTCCCCAACCAGAACTCCTCATTCTCTGTTGTTTTTATGTATTGTGTACTACCTTTTATCATAGTATATAATTTTATTTTCTTATTGTCTATATCCTGTTACTGAAGTGTGAGCTTCTTAAAGACAAGGGGGTTTGTCCCTTTTATTTACAGATGAATCCCAAATACCTAGAGTAAGCACAGAATAGGAAACAATAAATCTTTGCTGAATTAATGAGGAATGCAAATCCCTAGTAGATACATGTGATTATCTTCTTAATGATCCTTAAGAGTTTTTAAAATCTCTGCTTAACCATGATCTCTATTCCACTTGTCTGAGGGGATGCTCTAGTTTTATTCATTAGTGGACCCATTGAGGGGGGTATCAAAGATTCTTGATCTCCATTATAGTTCTTGAGTCATTTAGGAAAAAATTGGCTGCATTGCAGTTTGGTTCTCTCTGTCTTCCCGTGCTATTGTCGCTGGGATAAGACTCATCTGATGAGATGGGCCACATGATGCCACGTGATGCAATAAACCAGGGCTCAGTGGCCAACACCTTCATGTGTCAGTGATTTGGATGAATAGCCTTTTGTCTATAGAAGAGAAGCTCACCTCCAGAGGCAGTGGGAGGACCCCGTTTAGAGCATGGTGTTTTGGAGTCAGGTGGACCTGACCCAGTTTTCTGTTTCTTCTTGCAGGGATATTTGCACAACTCACCTTCTCTAAGCAGACTAAAGAAGTTAATGCAATTGAGATACTCAATGTGATATTTTTGGCATGGTAACTTGTATATAGTAACCACTCAGTTAATAGGTGTAATCGTTTATTTTCTCTGTTGCTTGGGACCACTCTCCTTTCAAAGCCAGAATAAAAATAAGGAGATGGGAACTTTTTTTTTTTGAGGATGAGTTGGGCCAACCCTCTGCATTTGCCCCAAATTTATTTTATCTTATTTGTTCAATCAGGAAAGACTATCTTTGTCCACGAGCCTATTCTAATGTAAACACCATTGCTGTTTCACTCTGGCTACAACTGGATAATTCGTCTCCATCCTGAACACTTGCCTGTGAAATTTTGAATGTAGGTGTACCTTATCGTGATGCTCAAAAAATGTCATCTTGAGAGAATTGACCTTTGAGGGGTATATCGAGTCCTGATTCGGCATTTGGTTTTCTGTAGCAGCAATCGGATTTCTGCAAATAAATTTCGGAGTCCTCTTTTAATGACTGTGTGCTTGTGTAAATAGCCTCCCAGGCGACAGGACTGAATGTCAGCATCCCTGAGATGGAGAGGCTGCGTGGGCATGCTGCAGGGAAACTACCAGCCAGCTGCCCGGGCTTGAGCTTGGAGCTCAGGAGCACAGATTAGGGATGCACCCCTGGTGTCAGAGTGTTTCTATCTGTGAAATGTGAGAAAGCTATGATAGAATTTTAAGGGAAGTTCTAGCTTTATCCTTCATTCACTTATTTTTCCAACAAACATTCATGACTAATGTATACTCAGGTCTTTGGCCAACTTCTAGAACCATCAGTAATACTGGTCATCGACGTGGAAGCAACAGGAGTCAAAAATAGCTACTCCTTTTGTTTTTTGTTTTTTGTTTTTTGTTTTTTTAACTGAGCACCTATGGTGGACCAGGTACTCCACTGGGGACTTCATGTTTATCAGCTCATACTCTGAAGATGATTTTGTGTTTGCAACAGCCAGTCATTTCTGCTGGGAATGGATCTTACCAGAACGCATACTTTTTCTTACATTCAGAAAGAGAGGAAATGGGAAGTTCAAGAAGGACTGTTATTCTGAGTTAATAGGATAAATGGAGAAGTCACAGGTGAGAGATCTGGGGATGTCACACCTCTTCATGAAGGGTAAGAAAGAGCAAAGTACAGTTGATGGTGTCTCTACTAATGTCAGCCCAGCTCCCAGGTGAGTGGTCCTGAGGATAGTAATGACTATATTGGATGCGGATCCAAGAAGAGGTAAAGGGGTTATTGCTTAGTGGAGGAAGAGACAATTGTCATTTGTCCTTGTTATGCTAACAGGAGAGATTTGATTCCCTCATATAAAACTACTACTGCATTGCTCTGGGAGAAAAGAATGTTGATTTTGGTGAAGGTGCATGCTTCCCAGGGAATTAGAGAAAACATCTCCTGCTTGTGGAGAGACTGAGTTAGAACTGGAGCTTCCGGAACCCTCTCTTCTCTTTGGATCCAGAACCATCTCTCCTCATTTGGAGCTACCAAATTCAGCACACGGGAGCCTTGAGTTGGCCTTCATGTGTGACTGGTTCCAAAGTGTGCAAACTATGGGAAGGTGGAAAGGAAGCTTCTTCTTCCCTTTTGTAAGGGTGTGGCTTCCGAGGAGAGCAGGGTGAAGGCACTGGGCTGGAAGGCGTATAAGAGGGTCCCCAGGAAGAGGGCATTACAGATGAGGAGGAGATAATGGGAGGTCAGGAAAGGAATATAGTCTTAGTGGAAACATCTTCCTGGAGGCTCAGACCTTCCTTGCTCAGTGGGACTCTAGGGAACTGGTGTGAAACAAAGTCACAGCTTCTGGGCATCTAATCTTACCGTGCCCTGTTCTGCAAAATCTACGTGACCTTTCATTCATTCATCAACTATCTGATAAGACCTGACTAAGGGTCAAACACCACGTGAATGGTGGGCTATGGTCGCAATAAAATCAGGCACAGTTCTTGGCATCGTGGGGCTAACATTTTGGTAAAGGGAACAGAGAGTAAACAAATATATGAATAACTAAGAGAACTGCAGACTGCAATAAGTTCTAGGAAGGAAATGAAGCAAGTGATGGCTTTAGATAAGGTGTTGGTGGAAGGCTTCATTGAAGAGGAGTCATTTGGGTTGAATCTGACAAATAAGAAGGAGCCGGGGTGCAAAGGACGAGGAGGCAAGCATGGAGGGCGGAAAGCTCTTGAACTTCAGAGCGGCGATTCTCAACCTTGGCCGCACATGAAATCTCCCGGGGAAGATTTAGAATTTACTGATGCCTCGTTCCCAGCCCCCAAAAGATTGTGACCTCATTTATCTGGGGCTTGGTCTGGGAATTCATGTATTTTAGAAACTCCCCCAGTGATTGGTAAATGCAGCCAGGTGTGGGAAACTCTGCCTTAGAAGAAGAGAAAGGAGCTGTCCAGCTGGCATGCTGTGAGGGGGCAGAAAATGATGCAAGAAGAGGAAAAGGAAGGAGGCTGATTCTAGATCATTCAGGGCCTTGGAGGACATTATCAGGAGATGGACTTTGATTCTGGTCAACAAAATAGATGTATTGGTTTCCACGGTAGTGATGTGTATGTGGGGTGTGTGTGTGTGTGTGTGTGTGTGTGTAAACAAGGGGCCATAACCACTCCCTGGCCATCCTGCCCAGAGTCACCAGAAGAAAGGATGAAGGCATGACAGCTCTCCCTGACACTGGAGGTGTGAAAACTGGCTTGTTGCCGCTAAGACAAGTCTTGAAGCTTAAATGACATGGTGGATTTCTGGATTTCTCTCTCCTTAATACATCAGCAAAACCTGGAAGGGCCTGGCGCTCACATGTTACCCAGAGTGTAGGGAGGGTTCCTGCAGGGGAGGAATTGGGAGTTTATTCCCCAGGACTTAGAAGGAACAGGGGCCCCGCAAATCCCTGCTGTGATGCCGTCTCATCCGGAAGCCCCCAGGGTCCCCACCACCCGAGTGTGGTCTGCTGACCAGCAACATCAGCCTCCTGTGGAGCTCGATGGCCACGAGGCGTCTCGCATCTCACCCCAGAGCTGCTGACTCGGAATCTGTACTCTGACACGATCCCCAAGTAATTCATGTGCACTTTTGAAGTCTGGGACATGCTGCTCTGCTTCCTGTCTTTACACTTATCTCAGCCCACCCAGGCCTTGTCTTGCCTGCTGCTGAGAAACTTCCAGAAACAGAGGTGAGTTTATGATGCATTGAGAAATTCCCCCCACCTGAGTGCATGTGAGTGTGTGTGTGTGGGGGGTGTGTGTGCATGTGTGCTTGTATGAGTGTGTAAGGGTGTGTGTGTCCTTGTGGGACTGTGTAAGTGTATGAGAGAGCATTTGTGAGTGTGCCTATGAGTGTGTGAGAGCATGTTTGTGAGTGTGCTACATGTGTGTGAGTGTGCATGAGTGTGAGCCCATGTTTGTGTGTGCGCATATGTTGGTACACATGCATGAGTGTGAATGTGCCTGTGCATGAGTGTGCATGTTTGCGAGTGTGTATATGAGTACACATGCATGCTTGTGAGTGTGCATGTGTGAGTGTGTCAGTGCACGTGCATGTTTGTGTGTGTGTGAGTGTGTGCATGTGTGCCTGTGAGCGTGACTACACGTGTATGAGAGTGTGCACACATGCTTGTGAGTGTGCGTGCAGAGTGTGTGTGTGTGTGAGTGCATATGCATGTGTGTGGGTGTGCATGTGCGGGTGTGTGTGTGTGACAGGGAAAGCAACAACGCTCACCCTTCCTCAGGCACTTAGCCAGGCACCTCCTTGTTCCTTCCCCTCCCTCCCCAAGCTTACGGGTCTTGGGGCAACAGTTCCAACGCCCTTCTCTCTTCCCTCCTTATTCCAGCTCCTGCAACTTCCTTCCTGCCGTGATTTCTCTTTCCCGTGGGCCGTAACCTCTCTCTCTCTCTCCCCTGCATTTTTCTCTCCCAAAGTTTAGTTACCTTCCCTCGCCCACTCACCTCCTCCCTCTCCTTGCATCTCCCACTAATTCAGCCGCCCGGCCCTTCTTGCCGTGGCTACAGAGAGAGGGCTCGGCAAAGTCCTTCCCCCCACACACCGGCTGATCCTACGGCAGGTTTGCTTCTCCCCACTTTGCAGATGAGGCCATTGAGGCTGGGGGACATGAAGCCACTGGCTCGAGGTCACACAGTAGCAAGAGGGCCTCGGGGCTGAACCAAGATCTGTTGGGCTCTAACACCTGTATCCTTAATGATGAAGAAACACTGCTCTCTGCATGAGCAACTTTATTGATTTTTCTACAGGATGTGCGCATTCCTTCTTCAGAGCCTCTCCATAGCATTTTGTACGTGTGGCAGGATGATATTTATGAGATATTAACCATTGCTTCTCCCCTTATTTCTCTGCTGTCCTACGCTTCTCAAAATTAAAGGAGACAGAGAGACAGACAGACAGACTTCATACTGTGCTTAATGCAGGCGGCAAATGGGATTAACCTGCTGGTTCTGGTCTGGGGATGAAAGAGACTTTTTGGGAAGGGAGGACTGTGAAACCTGGCTGTGTGAACAGGGTCTGAGGAGCAGGGGAGGATGGTCGATCCCCTGTGGCCTGCCCTGAGCTGGGACAAGGAGAGGGGAAGGGTGGTGACAGAGGGGACAGCATGGCTCAGAGGCAGTCCCTGCACCTTGATTCCCAACAGAGCATCAGTGTGGAGGACCGGAGACCTCAGAAAGGTCTGGGACCAGAGACAGCACCAGTCAGGATCCCTGTTGCTCCCTGATGCCCAGTCATAACAATGAGAGCCACTGAGTGTGAACAGGAATTGGGGGGGTTTCTCGGAGGCAACCTCCATGAACTGACAGCCGAGGGTCGGACCAGACGATGGATGAATCAGAAGACACTTGCCCGCCAGGTGGAGAATCTCAAGTAGCCCCTTGCCCCGGACTCCCAGCCCATGACTTGACATCTAGAACACAGACAAAAGTCACGAACAAGATTAAGATTCTGCCATTTGGGACGAGTGGGCACTCAAAATAGAAATTTGATTGAGTCTATAAGAAAAGGATTCTATTGCTTTGCAACCGAGTGTGAGGGCAGAGTGTGGTGCCCATCAGCAGTCTCTCCAGAGACCGGCGCTGTCTTTCCCTGGCTCTGCATGCTGCTAACCTCTGGGATCAGGTCTGCTGCTCCTCCAAGCCCTGCCCCCACCCCCCCCCCCCCCCACCCTGGGTCTAAGGTCTTTGGAAAACAACTCGGGGTCTCCCCAGAGCCCTCCTCTGTGCCTTGCTCTGGGGCACTGCACAGACCTCCCTGCTTCCCCAGGGAAGGTGGGGCCTCCCTCGGTGCCCCTGCATAATTGGGACGATGTGCAGGGAAATTAAAAAGGTCATTAATCACCGTGGAGCCAAAGGCAGCTCTCTGGGACCTATTCTTCATGATGATTAATGGCAGGCAACTCCTCCCCACTCCCCGATTCATTTTCCTGCCACCGTTCACTCATTTTCCCTTGCCATGTCCTCTTCGTCCCTGTCCAAGGGACGCAGGGTTTCCGGGGACTGCGGACTCGGTGTCAGGTCTTTCCTGGCTGCCTTCACGGCCACCAGCTCCGGAGGGGAGGCAGCGTGAGGCCCTGGGTCAGAGGCAAGCCGGCTTCTTCATCAACAAAATGGGGTGAAAATCCCACTTGCCTCACAGCTTGTGAAGAGGGACAATGGCAAGGCCAAGTACGCTCCCTGCACGGGGTGAGGTTGCCTGAACGTCACCTCGTCACCCTCCGATTATTACTTTTATTGCTCTGATGAGTATCGTTGCTGCCTTCCATGCCCTCGCAGTTCTTAGCCACTAGGAAGGCCTGAGGTCACCGCGCTTGGCCAACACTAAGGACGATGATGATGGTGATGAACTTGTATCGTGCACTAGTGCCAAGTACTTGACCTGGAGCCTTCCGCGCAAACGCACGACCCTGAGAGGTACACATGCTGAGTCCCATTTTACAAATAAGAAAACCTGTTCAGAGAGGGAGGGTAACCGGCTCAAAGCCACACAGCTGGGAAATGGCAGAGGAGGGATTCAAGTCCAATTCCATTGGATGCCGGGGCCGGTGCTTTGTGAGAACGTGAACAGCTCTCTCTACACACCAGCCGTCCTTTCTCAGGACTGGTCAGAGTTGAGGGCCTCTTCCCTGTCTTTCCTCTTCCCCACCTCCAGCTGGGGCTGCCCTTCCCTGGCAGGACTGGCCAAGTTTGGGTCATGCTTGAACAGCCTACTGTTCTCCTTTTGTTTGCTAATTAGGCTCCCATCCAGCTTTCTGCTGCTTCAGATAAGCACCTCCCTCTGCCCATTGATGCATTGAGCCCAGGGCCTCGCTCTGACCAGCCCTCAGTCAGGAGGTGCTTGATTTTCCTGGAGATAACTATATCCTGGGGGGGTTGAGTGAATTTATAAGGAAAGAGCAGATTCCGTGAAATTTAAAGCGAAGTGAAGTCCTTTTCTGAGGCTGGCAGAAAGGAAGGAACGTTACCCCGTCAGATACAAAATCATGGAGCGAGATGGAAAACGTTGGAAGGCCAAGACAGGATCGTGGTTCTGTTGTCGACTCACTGGGTGACCTTGGGCAAGTCATTCCCTCCCCAGACCAGTCTCCTTAGTACAGGGTGAAAATGGATTTTGAAAGTTGAAAGGTAGAACTCAGAAGCTGGGGTGGGGGCAAAGTTCGCCCAGGAGGAAAGGAGCGGCAAAGAGAGAAAAATTGAGAACGAAGGGGGCAATGCTTTGCCTCGGCCCCTCCCAGTCTTCTTCAGGACGCCCACTGCAAGAGAGACCAGGTCTCCGAGGCAGAGTGGGTGGCTCAGGGGCTTCTCAAAAGCCTTAGCCAGTGGCTTTGTGACAATATGAGGATTAAAATATAATGAATATCAATGATGATAATAAGAGTATTGAGTAGCATTTCCTAAGCAACACTTATGTGCCAGCTTTGAACCATAAGCTGTGCAATAGCCACTACCTAGCGTCTGGGTGTCACAGACAGGAACACTGAGGCACAGAGGGGTTAAGTCACTTACCTAAAAATGCACAGGACGTGATGGGCAAGGTAAATCTTGGGCCCATCTCGTTCTGACTCTGGAGCCAGCAGTCCTCCTGAGATTCATCACAGTGCCATGGATTCAGTGTCTGGTGGCCACGGGAGTCCTGGGTGCCTGTGGGCGTAGGGGCTTTCGCCATAGCCACAGCCTGCTGCCTCAGTTTACCTCCTTAGAAAACCTGAGACCCAGGACCAGCTACATAATATTGTGGGGCTTAGTGAAAAATGAAAACACAGGGCCCCTTGTTTAAAAGTTATTAAACATTTTAAGCTAGTGACAATAGAGCATTTAACGAAGCATGAGATCCTTCTGAGCACGAGACCTGCTGTGACTCCACAGACTGTGCACAAAGCTAGGCCTGTGAGCCCCGAATTCTTCCAGACAAATTTTCCTGAATCCACCCCACCCCGCCCCACTATCTTCCCCCAAAGCAGGGCTTCGCGTCCGTGTTCCCTCAGTTACTGTCTGGGTCTTCCTCAGAATGGATAGGTTGGGTCCCTCCCGCCCTTAATGACCCCCACACCTCTGCTCTGGGCTGGTGGTTTCCTTGAACTCATCTTGGTGTTTGCCAGATGCAAAAGAGAGGTTGTCAAATGTGGCTGCTCCCTAAGCCAATGGAATAAATTATTCTCCCTTCATGCCCATGACTTTCCCTGGGGCTTGGGCCCAAAGAGACCCAACCTTTGCCTGGGCAAAGCCTTCAGCGTCCATTCCTAACCGACCAGGAAGAAATGTTCCAGAATACCATCAAGTGCTAAAAGGCTCTTCTAATTAGCCGGCTGGTGGCTAACGAGGGATTTCACTGGGCAGAGCCTTCTGGTGGTTGGCGCATAATTACCATGGAAACCTTCACGCCACACTCAGCTGCTTCCCTCAGCCCACTTCCCTGGGGAGCAGACATTGCTCTGCAAAAGCAGCATCTGGGCTATCGACATTGTTTGTGAGGGAAATAAATGGACAATTAGAAGCAAGACAGGTTGGATCCTTGTTGGAGCGACGTTTTGCCTACATCCATTCTGGGGCCTAATTGATGCCCGTGTCCCCGCACGAGAGGAAATCATTGGAAGGTGATGGATTCTGTTTGGATGGATCCCCTTTTGCGAAGCTCAAGGACAGGGGACATGCCTAATTAGGAGCCAGACTCTTCTGCCTCTCAGAGGCAATGGCTGGGCTGGCCAGGAGCTGTGAAGACTTTGATCGCCTTCTTCATTTTTCTACACAAATATTTACTTATCCTGTCCACCTGTAGAGTGAACCCCCCATATCACTCTGTAAGGGGGATCTTGACATTTAATTTTGTAAAATGCAGGGTCACCATTCTGGGAAGGTTATTAAATGGGAACAGGGGTTGGATGAAGTCCAAGAGCTGTGTTAGTCAGGATGGGCAAGGCTGGGCTGAAGCAACAAATAAACCCCAACATTGCAGCAGGACGAACCCAATAAAGGTCACTGGATGGGTCATGCAAGGTTCCCTTGTGGTCAGGCAGCCTTTTTATGTGGGTGACTATGCCTCCTGAAACACATGGCCTTCAATTTGCAGCTGGAGGGGAGAGAAGGATGGAGGAGGGACCACCCTGGTCCTTAGTGGCCACAGGCCAGAAGAGATGCATCTCGTTTCTTCTCACATTGACCCCCAAGGCCCCAGCCTGAGCACACCTCGGGCTGAGAAATACAGGGAGAACATGGAAATTCTGGTAGCACCCAATGATCAGGCCGCCATATTGCACTGAAAGACACTGTCAAAAAATATAGCCCCTTTGGAGAATGTGAATAAGGAGACTGACCCTGGATTCATACCAACTTCTCTGTGCCTCTGTGCCTCCATGATTCACAGTGAAGGTTATACCAAAGAATGGCCATGGTGTCTCCCCTTCCAGAAAGCCTTTTCCCACCGCCTGGACTATTGTTTGCAGTTTCCCCACCGACACATTTGGAGCCAGGACTGGATCCACTGCACTCCTCTGCTTCTGCCTCAGACACCCAGCCAGCTGTAATGTACGGGCAGGAATGGGAGTCTGGGCTCAGGCTGGATGGTTTTAAAGGACAGAGCATGTCAAGGGTTGAGGGAAGGAGGAAGGAGTCCAGAAAGGCCTCAAAAAGGAGGAGGCATCACACCAGAATTTGAAGAGTGGAGGATGCATTCATGTCACTGATTTACTCAGTCATCTGTACATTCACTGCGTGGCACCTGGAGGGAAGAAGCAAGGCCACCTCTGTCCCCTAGGAACATATTCCTGAGCAGGGACTGGGCACAAGACAGGATGCGATAAATGTCTTCAGAGGACAGAGTGGGCTCTGGACAGCAGAGGGCTCTGAAGAAAGAAAAAGGCAATTCTCTGGGACCTAGAGCATCCAAGAGAGCCCATGGTGGAAGGGGCATTTGACCTGGACCTTGGACAATGGGTATCAGTATGAATTTGTGTCAGTGTTAATGTCGGGGTTGGATTAGAGATATTTTATTACATAAGTCATACATACATTTTTGTGGTGAAAAATGTAGAAGACACTGATAAGCAAACTAAATGAAAGAAAATTACTAGGAATATTTTGACATCTATGTATCTCCCTGCCTGTCTACCTTCCTATCTCTAAAATATGGCCATTCCATGGATATTCTTTTATGATCTACTTTTCATTTTATAATATAGTAATCAATTCTGGATCAATAAATGCAGATATGCATTATCATTTTAAGCAGGTGAATCATATTCTATTGTATGATTATGCCTTTCTTTCATCAGGCCTTTATTGTTGGATATTTATACTGCTTGCAATTGTTTGTCATTACCAATGTTCTTGTGATTACTATCTTTGTACACGAGTCTTTGGGCAGTTATTTCCTTAGGAAAAATCAAATGTGTTTTCAATAGGTAGGGAGCTGAGGCTTGACCTAAGGGGTATCCTTGGCACAAGAATCAGAGAAAGCAAAGGCACAGAATCAGGGATACACAAGCAGATGTGAAAAGCCACTGGAGAAGAGAAAGTCAAATGCGGCTGCTCCGTAAGCCAATGGAATAAATTATTCTCCCTTCATGTCCGTGACTTTCCCTGGGGTTTGGGGCTAAAGAGACCCAACCTTGCCTGGGCAAAGCCTTCAGCGTCCATTCCAAAGCACAGAGAGGTTAAGTTACCTGCCTGTGGTCCCCGAGTAAGTAGCTGAGTCAAGAGTGGATCTCCGTTTGTGGGACCCCAAAGCTCAGGCTCGGTTCACTTCAGTGTAGGAATAGTACGTAGTGCTCAGGGTGATCGTGCTGGTCGTTTAATAATAACGACCCTAGTTCTGCCTGGACGCCATTGCTTAGGTAGACGTGCAAACAGAGACAGAAGGAAGGCTCTTGTATGTTCAGACTGGCACAGACCACAGTGCGGACCCACAAGCACTTCATTCCCTTTTCATGAGGATGGGTGATGTCAGCAAAACTTCTTGCTTGGAAATATATTGTTTTGAACTTGGCAACCTGTAAGCTGTGTTGCCATGGTGACCAGAGAGCCCTGGGGAATGATGAACACAAAGGGTGGTCTTGAAACACAATCAAGTCCCTTCCCCTCCAGCCTCAACCGGGGCTGGTGACTGTCTTTGATAAATCCTCCTGTGCCCAGAGAACACCACGCCACAGCATTTGTGACAAGACACTCCATGCTTTCAGCGTACAACGACTACTAATATTTGTCAGGCACAGGGGGAAGCACTTTACGTGGATTATTTTACTCAATCCTCCCCAAACCCCGCGTGATGTATACGGCTATGTTTCCCATTTTAACAGGTGAAGCCACAGACACACAGAGGAGTTAAAAGGTTTGCCCCAATGTCACATGGCTAGCAAAGGGCAGTCTGGCTCCAGAGTCCGTGCTTGGAAACAGCCCAGCCTTGCTAGAGCTACGGCATTCGGAGCAAGTCACGGCAAATGATATCTCCAGGCATCTGCTTGGTACCTGGCTTCTAGAGATTCCTGGAAGGGGAAAGGAGTTCCTAGAAGGGCCATAAAAGGCTTTAGGCAAGAAAGATATGGGGCATTAGCAGGGGTCCTCAAACAACTAGATAAATAGATGGAACAAAAGGAAGTCCAAATTCAAATGTTTCTAAGCATCCAAGCAATTATGCCTTAAGGTCACTGTGAAAATCCTGGCAGGGAAGGCAGGATGGCAAAGAGTTCTAAAGGTCATTGTTTACCCTGAGAATTTGCTTCTTTCTTTTTTAATATTAAGGCCCTCAACCAGACCCAAATCGGAATGCCTACAAGGCCCAGGTAGGTGACAGATGAGTAAGTGAGCCGGAGGCTGGGGGCTGAGCTGGGAAGTGAGGCACACAGGGGCTCTGTCTCAGCGAGCACCAGAACGCTCCACCCACAACCCTGGCCCAGATTATTTCAGAAGCTGGGGATCTGGATGCTTCTGTGAATCTCCTGCTTTATTTTAAATGTTAGCAACCTTTCCCCCAAAACGGAAGCTCCCTGCAGACAAAATAAAATAATTTCGTGGGCTAGACTTGCTCTGGGTTATTAGTCAGGTATCTCTGCTCTGAACTTTATTCATGTTTGAACATTCAGTTGGGTAAGGGTTGATGGAAGCCTCCTAGAGCCAAGAGCTGTGTTGGACTCTTGCTTTAGAGTGGTGAGCGGGCCCTGCCTTTTTATAAGTGAGAGACTTGAGGGCTGTTTTTCAAACTGTGAATCATGATTGATTAGTGCGTCTTGAAAGCTATATAGCAGATGGCAACCAGTTTTTAAAAATAGAAAACAGAATATACAGAATATACATAGAATATATAGAGAGAATATATATATAGAGAGAATAGAATATATAAAATATAAAATAGAATATTATAGAAAATCTCACAGCACTTTGCATGTAATAAGAGCAGGTATGTTTTTGCAGAGCATTTTATTCGTTTAATAAATACTATGGGTCCTATAATAGACATGGTCAAAAAAGTTTCAGAATTCACTCATAAAGATTTTGTGGACTCGGGAAAAGAAGAGCAAATGTTCCACTTCCGTTGAACCCCAATGGGAGTGGGTTTCAGCCATTTATTACAAAGCAGTTAAGATCCTAAGCTCTGCCACTCTCTCGCTGTGCGGCCTTGGGGAAATCGCTTAACCTCTCTGTGCCTCTGTCACCTCATCTACAAAACAGGGTGTGAGGATGAAATGAGTGCATACATGAGAACAGCCTGGTCCAGGAGCAGTTTTCAGTGGCTCTAACTGTGGCTGCTTGTGTCCAAATGTATTCCTTGATGAGGTGTTTTGAAACAATAGCCTTTTCACTTCTTACGAATAACAAAATCTCCCAAGTTACTAGGATCAGGCTTTATCTCTGTATATGGTAAGTCGTCTGGAATTGGCAGCAAGAGGGGTCCAGGGAAGGGTCTTTAGCTGTAATAGAACTTCTGTGGTATTCTTGGGACACTTTCCAGGTTGTCCCCAACCTGGGGACCACTGATCTTTTACCCGTTGGACCACAGGGGTGTCCAGGGACCCCATCCGGGGCAACTGAAGCTTTATGAATACCTGCGGCTTGGCAGCCATTCTTCGAGGCACATTTCCACACGCGGCACCTCATTATCATCCCAGGGTTCCAGTGGGGGAATCATACTCTGTCCGTTTATACATCAAGAGACAGTGGTGCTGAAAGGCAAAGTGATGTCACTGAGATCTTCCAGGAGGGGAGGCAGGCCACCAGCAAAACCATGGAGGGGCCAGGCGTGTGCCCGGGGGCCCCCGGGGGCCAGGCTGAGGGACAGGATCGTGGGCCACACAGGGGGGTGGGGGGGTGGGCAACACCGGAACCACTTCTGAAGTGTTTAAGCTTGTGGGCAAGGGGGAACCCCCGAGGCATTTTTGGCTGTGTTGCTGCTGAATCCTGATTCTTTCAGTGAGGCTTTTTCCAACTCGGTCAACACAGTAACTCCTTATTTGATTAACTCTGATTTCTCTGTATTTGATTAACCAGCCTCCTCATTCCCCAATGATAAGAGAGTTTACTGAGTTACTTTTGGAAATTCAAATGCTGCTCTCTATTTAGCTTGGACAGATCCACAGGGAGACAGTTTTACATAATGTTGTCACTAAACCACTTGGTTATCTTAATTTTCTCACTCCCTCAACTGGATTTAAGGATCCGATTAGTGCTGGGAAGCTGGAAAACAGCGAGAGGGCTATTAAGCATGATTACAAAGCGAACTTCCCTTTTTTGAGCGCTAAGCACCCATTGGGTTAAGTGCTTTGCCAATATTGCTCCTTGGGTCCTCACAGTGGCCCCAGGGGGAGGTGTTATTTCCATTTTACAGATGAAGCAAGGAGTGCAGGGAGATGAAGCAATCCACCAGAGGTCACAGGGTTAGGAAGCGGTGAAGTTGGGATTCACACACAGGACAATCCCTGAGCTCTTCATGCTGGGAGGACACGCTCCCAGCTGGCCTGCAGGATACCCTGGGTCCAACGCCAGCCCTGCAACTCTGGACAGGTCGCTTCGCTTTTTTGTCAACGTGGAGACGGGAGAGGGAGATCAGCCCCATCTTCCCTTCACCTATCCCCCTCCGGTTGAAGAAGATCACAGGTGTCGCGGCTAAGAGAGAGGAGAAAATTTAGAGTCCCTGGCCCCCACCCAGGGTAGCGAATCGTTCTCACTCAGACCAACTGATGGCAACCCACATAGGATAATAGAAAAGTGGGCTGTGTGGACGCGCGCCGAATTAGCCACATCTGCCATGAGTGTAGGACGGTGCAGCGACAATCAGGGCACTCCACATTTGATGTCCCCGCTCTCGGCTTTGTTCATACACATCCACATTGTTTTCAGAAGTGCAAATAAACAAAATCAACACATGCATGTATGTACTGTGGACATCGTTATTTTTGCCTGTCCAGAATCCCTCCTCTTTCCTCAGGTAAAACAGCAGAACCACAACCATCACAACACAACGAACAGTACAAAACCATAAAAAAGTAAAGCACACATATGTGCATAGGCACGCACCTTTCCTGGGGGAACTTTCCCTTTTGCACCCTCAAACCCTAATCCCACCCTTCACACACACTCTTCAGTAGTAGGCACATGACCAGGTCTAACCAATCAGAGATCAGAGCATCTTACATCGGCCTCAGCGATTGGTTCAGGGATGCCCACTTGACTCAAAGCAGGCCAATGAGACCGGAGCCTGAAGTGCTCCCTCCCTCCCCTCCCCAGCGTGGCTTCAGTGGCAGGCTCTGAGACTAGAGCTGTTGGCGGCCATCTTGGTCCCCAGGTCGGGAGCATCTGGGCTGAATGGGGCCAACTTGGAGAAAAGCAGAGTTAGGTGATGGAGGGGACTGTCCTGAGGAAATCAGTGCAGCGTCTGACTCTAGTCCAGTTGGCCTAGCCAGTCCAGGGCTAATCTAGTCTAATCTAGTCTAGCCCTAGCTTTACCACAGCAAGTTCCAATTCCAGGAGCCTCCATATTTTGCTTGAGCCAGTTTGAGTGGCGTTTCTGACTCTGGGAGCAAAAGTAAAATTAATTACATGCTTTGTTCAAAAACCCTTTGGTGATGTCCCTGCGGTGGACCGAATGTTCGTGATCCCTCAGAATTCCTATGTCCAAACCTGTCCCCCAGTGTGATGGTGGTAGGGGTGGGATCTTTGGGAGGTGATTAGGTCATGGGGTGGGGGGAGCCCCGGCAGATGGGGTGAGGGCCTGATAAAAAGGGACCCCAGAAGGCATCCCTCCTCTCATTCCACCACCTCAGCACAAAGCAAGAAGACCGAAGTCTCAACCAGGAAGCACTCCCGGACCAGAACGGGACCATGCCCACACCCTGATCTTGAACTTCTAGCCTCCAGAATGTGAGAAACACATTTCTGCTGTTCAGAGACCTCCCCGTCTGCGGTACTTTGTTGGAGCAGCCCGAATGGACTGAGACAGCCTGCAACCCACACGTCCACTTCCATCTGCTGGGCTTTGCCCTGCTGCAGGCCACATGGACCTTACCATCTCTCAGCACTGGGGCCTTTTGCTGTCATCCCTGACAATTTATCCTCCACACCTCAGCAAGCCCACCCTTCTCTGTTTAACTCATTACTTACTTAAGACCTTTTGGTCGCTGACCATCGTTGGATAATTCCACAATTTTTAAGATGGCGTATATAGTCCAGCATTGTTGGGCCTCTGTTTCATAAAAGCCACTGACACTCGAGTCAGCCATTGTTTTACGCATTTACTCACTTAACCAGCACAAGAACACCTCTGAAGTGGATTGTGCTTCCCACCTTTTTACCAGTGGGGCCACCGAGGCACCCCATGGGTGAGCAGTTTCTTGGGCCCGAAACTGTAGTTGCTACACCCAACCTGCAAGGCCCACATCTCCAGACTCATCTGCTCCCCTCCCACGATGCTCCATGGGTACCATTCTTCCTTCTGTTCCTCCTGGTGCTGTAAAGAGTTAAGAGAATTTCTAACTGTAGAGCAGAAAAGGCCACAGAGCATACCACGATAATTGGGCTTGTTTGGTGGGGAGGAAACGCCTGTCTTGGTGTCAGGGCACCATGTAAAAATGTGTTTTTATTCCACACAAATTAGTCTGTGTGTTCACCCCATGCTGGCGATGGCCTGGTAGCCAAATGGGGGTTGGCATTAACTCTGCGCACGGAGATCACTCATTAGTGTAAGTGGGGGCCCCTGTCTGCATTTTCTTTTGTCTCTTTTCCTGGAGCAGAGCGGAACACAGGGTCTAATTGGGAGGCAGATTGCAGAGCAAATACGAATGAGCTTCTGAATACTTCTCTTTAGCCTTGTCTACACCAGCAGAGAAATAATCCAGGCCAGGGTCAGGCTGCAGGAAAATGAGGATGCAGACTCATTGTGTCCGAAAGCCAGAGACTGAGAAAGGTGTATTCATGGACTGCTGGAAAACTCAATTCAGAGAATCTTCCTAATAGAGATCGGTTGAATCATAGATGCTCAGAATTACGGGGTCTTAGAATTTTACATTCTCAGAATCCTGCGAATGAAGATGCAGTCAGACAGCAGGAACACACCTGCCCTCCACACGGCTTGCATTTCAGCAGGCTGGAACTTTCCCCATTTCTTCAAGTGGGGCTCTGCTTCCCTCCTTCCACCAGCCCCTTCCCTTTGTCTGGCTGGCTCGTGTCACCGTTCATATGTCAGCAGCACTATTACTCACTTTCTCTGTCTACACAAAAATGGGTGCATATGAGATCAAAGCAGAGACCCTTCATCTTCCCACATCATTCTCCTCTGCACTGAGCTGATTTAATGCACTCCCACCGCATAATTTGTAAGGTCTTTAAATGGAGGGATCCTGACCATTTCGTTGACCGCTGAATCCCCAGTTCCAGACACATACCTGACACAAAAGAGGTACTCAGAGAAGTCTTTGCTGGGTGAATGACTGAATAAGTGATCTTGGATTCTTTGGTTCTCGGGACTGGAAGGAACTTTAGTGTTGCCTGGCCCAGCAACTTCTCCAAGTCCCCCTGCAGAATCCCTGGCCAATACTTGTCCAGCCTCTGCTTGAATTCCTACAGGGAAGGGAGAGCTCACTACCTCCAGGAGCCACAATCCTTTCCACTGTAGAGAGAGAGAGGCTCATATTATGTGTCCTGTGATTTACCTCCCTGCCCCGGAATACAACTCCTACGACGACAGAAAAGCGCGGGCTTGAGGTCCCAAATAACTCAATGGCAAGAATGATCTGCAAAGGGCTTAAAACAAGTGCCTCACCCTGGCAAACTGGTGACCTGACAGCTGGATTTGACCCAGAGTTTTATTTTATGGTTCCGTGATTTAAAAAAGCAAAATGCCTTCTAAAGTGTAATGCAGACACAGAAATACACCCATCTCACAAGCAGACGGCTCAGTGGATGAGCTCAACGTGGGCACAGCCCTACCACCAGCACGGCTGGAGAAACAGCACAGGTCTGACATCTCCTTCTCCCTCTGGGCACTTTCTGTACCCTGGTGACTATCTGGCAACACTGGGCCCCCAATTCCTTATAGCAAGAGTGGCTGGGTCTGAATGACGCTTCCCTTTTCCATGGGGCATGTGTCGTCCATCTGGTACACCTGACCTGCTTCCCTGAGCTTGGCCCCTGGAGGCATTCCATATTTTCCAATTCTGCTCTGATCTTTTTCTTCTAGATGTTGGCATTGTTAGAGCCACACTGTTTAAAGAGGAAGGGAACAGGGGGAAGCAGGGTGTTTTTGCTTTGGAAAGAGAGGGAAGTGAGTTGGGAGTCCTGATTTCCAAGTAACAGGAGAGTCTGCCTAGCGTGGTGTGTAGGAACCTGGTTCAGGTGGGCGTCAGTATGATCACAGGCAAGTTATTTGCCCCTCTCCATGAGTCCGTTACCACATCTGTTAAGTGGACAACATATCACAGTGCTGATGTGAGGAACTCATGAGTTTCTGCTTCTAAAGCCCTTAGCACGGTTAGTCCTGGCACGTGAGAAATGTTGGTTCAACAATTAGTTAGTTCCCCTCAAGTTTCTTACGTTACTCCTTGGGACTCTGTTTTCTCATCTGTAAAATGGGACCAGTAATGTCCGTTTCTCAGGTCTGTCATGAGAATTAGTGAGAGAACCTATTTTCAGGAGCTCCCACAGAGAAGATGCCAAAGAAATGCACCTGCTTTCCCTCCCCTCCCCACCTAGCAGTACCCACTTGACTTTGGTCCCCATAGTCACAATAAGCAGAGCTATTCAGGACTTTCACTTTGCTTTGGGCTTGGTGGTCTTGAGACCACCTCACCGTCCTCCCCATCGGCCAACGCCAAGGCTCCGGGACAGGGCTCATCAGCTTGAGGCCACCTGCCCCCCTGGCTTTCTCCCCCTTAAATATTCATGGCCAAACCTTGCCTTATTGCCTCAGTTTGTTCATGTTTGAAGTTAGAGCCGGACATCTCTTTTTCCGTCTGTCATGTTCATAGTTCATTTTTATCAGAAGAAAAACTCAAACTTACAATGACCATTTCTCTAGGGTTTCCAGTTCAGGAGTTCCTTCCCACCTTGGTCAGCATTTTGACACATCAGATCAGCTTTCAGGAGGAATCAAGCTGCCCAGAATGGCAGGCTATTCATTCATTTATTCCTTCATTCATTCCTAAAACAAATCTTAAGCAGCGTATTGTTTGTTTGTTCACTGGGGAAAGAATTCTCTGTTGAGAAATAGGGTAAATGACATAAATAGAGTGATGCTTTGCTGGAGAATAAAATCTCGAGCAGAACTCAGTGTCTCTGCCTCCCAGCCTCTAGCTCTTGGCTTCCACCTTCTTCCTGGACACTTTGGATGAGGTGGTCTTCGTGAGGCTTCCATGCCCTTTGGGGCCTCTGTCTTCCTGGCCAGTGGTGCAGGCACCATCTTGGGCCCACTGCCCTTAGGAGGAGCAGTGGCCCTGGTTTTTGGCCCCTCCCCAGCCACCTGGGCAGTGACCTCTATAAGACCTTGACAGCAGCATTGTTGCCCTTGATGACCATGAGTTTTCAACGCTGACTCCCAGCTTTTGTTTTCCTGTGGGTCTCCTCACTTTGGCAGCTCCTTCTTTCTGCCTTTGACCTTCGACTTCTTGCTGGGCCCCTTGGCACTGGGAGGGGCTCGTGTGGCTTTGTCTCTGTCCTTAGTCTGGCTGCCTTTCTCTGGTGCTTTCTCCTTGGCTGCACCTGGTTTGGAGGGGGGTGTTTTCACCTCTTCTGGGCCCCCTTTGCAGCTCACATGGGTTGGGAAAGTCCTTCTTTGACTCGCCTGGTTTCTTGGGGTCCTTCTTTTTGGCCTCACCGGGTCTCCTGGGAGCAGTCATGGTGGAGGTCTTCCTGGGCTGGGTATTCCTTACTAATTTGAAGCTGCCAATGGTCCCCTTGGCCTTGGAGTCTGATTGGCCTGAGGAAGAAGTGCTGGTGCATGTTATGGCCAGAGCCTGCTAAAGCAGGCTCTCAGACCGGATGAGACAGAGGGAGAGAGGGAGAGAGAATATCCAGCAAACTCTGCACTGAGCATGGAGCCTGATGTGGGGCTCGATCTCATGATCCTGAGATCATGACCTGAGCTGAAATCAAGATTTGGATGCTTAACTGTTTCAGCCAGCCAGGCACACCTACCCCCTTTTACAGATGGGGAAACCGAGGCTAGTGCTGGTTGCTTAGAGAGGCAGTGAGAGCTCACTTCTCTGTGATCTAAATCCAAGATTCCTGTTCTTGACACTCTGCATTTCAACTTTGCCAGAAAGGACTTGGTTACATAGGGCAGAGGACCAAAGTTCTTACGTCCAAGCCATCCAGGGCTTTCATGGGATTGTGGCTCCCGATTTTTTTCTAAAGCATTTTATTAAGTTGTAATTCACATACTGCATAATTCACCCACTTAACGTGAACGGTTTAGTGTTTTCCAGTATATTCACAGGGCTGTGAAACTGTCATAATAATCTAAGCTTAGAACATCTCATTGCCCCCTAAGAGATACCCCATACCCATTAGCAGTCAATCACCATTGTGCTCCTACCCTGCCCTCCAGCCAGCCCTAAGCAACCATTAATTAATTTCTGTGTCTATAAATTTGCCTATTGTGGAAATTTCATGTACATGGAATGATATAAAATATTGATCTTTCATGATTGGCTTCTTTCACTCAGCATAGTGTTTTGGAGGGTCATCAGTGTCGTGGCACACATCACTTTTTTTTATTGCCAAATAATATTACATCATATGGATACACCAAATTTTATGTATCCATTAATCAGTTGATGGACATTTTGGTTGTTCGGCTCTTATGAACACTGCTGCTTTGAACATTAGTGTGCAAATCTTTGTGTGGACACATGCTTCCTTTCTCTTAGGTATGTACCTGGGGTGGAATTGCTAGATCATATGGTAACTTTACGTTTCACCTTTTGAGGAACTGCTGGACTATATTCCAAAAGACTGCACCATTTTACACCCCCCCCCCCGGTGATGTATGTGGGTCCCCGCATCTCTGCATCCTTGCCAACACTTGCTATTGGCCATAGGTTTATTTATAGTCATCCTAGTGTGGGCCAAGTGGTGTCTCATTGTGGTTTGGAATTCCATTTTCTAATAACTAATGACATTTTGCCTCTTTTCATGTACTTATTGGCCATTTGTATATCTTCTTGGGAGAAATGCCTGTTCAAGTCTTCAAATCGTTGGCCCATTTTTAATTGGATTGCTGGTCTTCTTATTAAGTTGCAGGAATCCTTTATCTGTTTTGGGTGTAAGTTCCTTATTAGATATGTAAATGTCAAATATTTTCTAGCATTCTGTAGTCTGTCTTTTCACCTTCTTGATGGGTATCAGTCACAGCACAAATTTTTTAAATTAATTATTTTATTTTATTATTTTTTTTAAGATTTTATTTATTTATTTGACAGAGAGAGACAGCAAGAGAGGGAACACAAGCAGGGGGAGTGGGAGAGGGAGAAGCAGGCTTCCCGTGGAGCAGGGAGCCCGATGCGGGGCTCGGTCCCAGGACCCTGGGATCATGACCTGAGCCGAAGGCAGATGCTTAATGACTGAGCCACCCAGGCACTCCAAATTTTTTAACTTTAATGTTATCCAGTTGATCTTATTTTTTATCACTTGTGATTGCTGTCGTATCTAAGAAAACACGGCCTTAAAAAGTCATAGAGATTTACTTCTGTTTTCTTCTAAGAGTTTTATAGTTTGAGCTTTTTTTTTTATTGTTGGTGAGCAAACCCTCTTTTTTTTATTTTAATTTTTATTGTTATGTTAATCACCATACATTACATCATTAGTTTTTGATGTAGTGTTCCATGATTCATTGTTTGTGCGTAACACCCAGTGCTCCATGCAGAACGTGCCCTCTTTAATACCCATCACCAGGCTGACCAATCCTCCCACCCCCCTCCCCTCTAGAACCCTCAGTTTGTTTCTCAGAGTCCATCGTCTCTTATGGTTCGTCTACCCCTCCGATTTCCCCCCCTTCATTCTTCCCCTCCTGCTTTTTTTTTTTTTCCTTAACCTATATTGCATTATTTGTTTCAGAGGTACAGGTCTGTGATTCAACAGTCTTGCATAATTCACAGTGCTCACCATAGCACATACCCTCCCCAATGTCTATCACCCAGTCACCCCATCCCTCCCACCCCACCCCCCACTCCAGCAACCCTCAGTTTGTTTCCTGTGATTAAGAATTCCTCATATCAGTGAGGTCATATGATACATGTCTTTCTCTGATTGACTTATTTTGCTCAGCATAACACCCTCCAGTTCCATCCACGTCGTAGCAAATGGCAAGATCTCATTCCTTTTGATGGCTGCATAATATTCCATTGTATATATATATACCACATCTTCTTTATCACAGTCATCTGTCAATGGACATCTTGGCTCTTTCCACAGTTTGGCTATTGTGGACATTGCTACTATAAACATCGGGGTGCACGTACCCCTTCGGATCCCTACATTTGTATCTTTGGGGTAAATACCCAGTAGTGCAATTGCTGGATCGTATGGTAGCTCTATTTTCAACTTTTTGAGGAACCTCCATACTGCTTTCCAGAGTGGTTGCACCAGCTTGCATTCCCACCAACAGTGTAGGAGGGTTCCCCTTTCTCCGCATCCCCGCCAACATCTGTCGTTTCCTGACTTGTTAATTTTAGCCATTCTGACTGGTGTGAGGTGGTATCTCATTGAGGTTTTGATTTGGATTTCCCTGATGCCAAGCGATGTTGAGCACTTTTTCATGTGTCTGTTGGCCATTTGGATGTCTTCTTTGGAAAAATGTCTGTTCATGTCTTCTGCCCATTTCTTGATTGGATTCTTTGTTCTTTGGGTGTTGAGTTTGAGAAGTTCTTTATAGATTTTGGATACTAGCCCTTTATCTGATATGTCATTTGCAAATATCTTCTCCCATTCTGCCGGTTGTCTTTTGGTTTTGTTGACTATTTCCTTTGCTTTGCAAAAGCTTTTTATCTTGATGAAGTCCCAATAGTTCATTTTTGCCCTTGCTTCCCTTGCCTTTGGCGATGTTTCTAGGAAGAAGTTGCTGTGGCTGAAGTCGAAGAGGTTGCTGCCTGTGTTCTCCTTTAGGATTTTGATGGACTCCTGTCTCACATTGAGGTCTTTCAACCATTTGGAGTCTATTTTTGTGTGTGGTGTAAGGAAATGGTCCAGTTTCATTCTTCTGTATGTGGCTGTCCAGTTTTCCCAACACCATTTGTTGAAGAGACTGTCTTTTTTCCATTGGACATTCTTTCCTGCTTTGTCAAAGATGAGTTGACCATAGAGTTGAGGGTCCATTTCTGGGCTCTCTATTCTGTTCCATTGATCGATGTGTCTGTTTTTGTGCCAGTACCATACTGTCTTGATGATGACAGCTTTGTAATAGACCCACCCCCAAACTGCTAGAACTCATATAGGAATTCAGTAAAGTGACAGGATATAAAATCAATGCACAGAAATCAGTGGCTCCCACCCGGGAGCTCTGCCGCACTCAGGCACCCCTGGTCTTTCTGTGATCCTGGGGGTCCTGAGACCACACTGTCTCGTGAGAGTTCCACCCCCCGCTTAGCCACTGGAGCAATGACCCTCAGCGGAGCCGACTTCTAAAAGTTCCGATTTTGTGCTCCGCAGCTCTATCACTTGCCAGAAGTGGCCCACGGAGGCCCCTCCCCCGCCGTCTATCCTCCCGAATATCGCCTCAGATTCACTTCTCCGCACGTCCTACCTTCCAGAAAGTGGTCGCTTTTCTGTTCAGAGAGTTGTTGCTATTCTTTTCTTCGATCTCCTGTTGAGTTTGTAGGTGTTCAGAATGGTTTGATCCCCATCCAGCTGAATTCCTGAGACCAGACGAAATCCAGTTCTCCTACTCCTCCGCCATCTTGCTCCACCCCCAGTTTGAGCTCTTTGTTAGGTCATGTTTCAACTTGTTAAAGAATTTTTAGAATTTTTCCAAGTTTATTTCAGTGTTATTAGCAAATAAAAATAGTATACATTTAAGAAGTACAATGTGATGTTTGATATATGTATACATTGTGAAATGATCACAATTAAGCTAACTCACATATCTGTCACCTCACATAGGAGCTTTTTATGATGGGTACATGTAAGATAACTCTCAGCAAATTTCAAATATACAATACAGGATTGACTATATTCACCATGCTGTCCATTACCTCCATAGAACTTAAACATCCTGCATAACTGGAACTTTGTAAACTTCAACCAACATCTCCCCATTTCCCTCCCCTCCTGGACTCACAACTACTGTTCTACTCTGTGCTTTTCTGAATCTGACTGTATTAGATTCCACATAAACGTGAGATTGTACATGTTAGTGACTTTGTGTGTTTGCCTTACTCCACTTAGTGTAATGTCCTCCAGGTTCATCTGTTTTCACCAATGACAGGACTTTCTTCTTTTCCTTATTTTTAAAAGGCTTAATAATATTCATTATATATGATATGTAAAAATCATATATTTATAATCTATAATAAATCTGTAACGTATATCACATTTTCTTAACCCATCCATCCATTGATGGACATCTAGGTTGTTTCCATATCTTGGCTATTCTGAATAATACTGCAATGAATATGGAAATGCAGATACTTCTTCCAGACACTGATTTCATTTTCTCCTGGTATATATCTAGAAATGCAATTGCTAGATCATGTGGAAGTTCTATTTTTCAATTTCTGAGGGACTTCCATACTATTTTCCATAATGGCTGTGCCAATTCATATTCCCACCGTGGCTTTCAAAGGCTCCCTTGTCTCCAAATCCATGCCAACCCTTGCTATCACTTGTCTTCTTGCTGATGGCCATTCTGACAGGTGTGAGGAGATAGCTCCTTGTGGTTTTGATTTGCATTGCTTTCGTGATGAATGATGTTGAACATCTTTTCATGTATCTGTTGGCCACTTGAAAGTCTGCTTCAGAAAAATGTCTATTTAGGTCCTCTGCCCATTTTTTAAAAATTGGATTGTTTGCTTTTTGCTATAGAGTTGTGTGAGTCCTTCCTATACTTTGGATGTTAACTCCTTACCCCATATAAGGTTTGTCTTATTTTCTCCCAGTCTGTAGGTTGCCTTTTCATTTTGTTCAAGGTTTCCTTCCCTGTGCAGGAGCTTTTTCATTTGATGTCATCTCACCTGTTGATTTTTGCTGTTGCTTGTGCTTTTGGTGTCATATCCAAAAAAAAAAAAAAAAAAAAATCATTGCCCAGACCATTGTCAAGGAGCTTCTTACCTTTGTTTTCTTCTGAGAGTGTTATGATATCAGGTCTTATGTTTACATTTCTAATCCATTTTAAGTTAAGTTTTGTGAGTGAATTAAGGTAGGCATTCAATTTTATATTTTTGCATGTTGTTAAGAAGTTTTCCCAACATCATTTGTTGAAGATAATATTTTTTTCCCCTACAGAGTGTTCCTGGCTTCCTTGTCAAACATTAGTTAACTGTGTGTTGGGGTTTTATTTCTGATCTCTCTATTCTGTTCCAATAGTCTATGTGTCTGTTTTTAAGTCAGTACCATACTGTTTTAATTACTATAGCTTTGTAGTGTAGTTTAAAAATCAGGAAATGTGATCTCTCCAGTTTTGTTCTTCTTTCTCATGATTACTTTGGCTATCCAGCATCTTTTGTGATTCCATACAAATTTAGGATGGTTTGTTCCATTTCTATGTAAAATGTGATTGGTATTTCAATAGGGATTGCACTGACCCTGTAGATTGCTTTGGGTGGTATGGACATTTTAACAACATAAATTCTTCTGATCTGTACATGGGATATCTTTCCATTTGTTTGTGTCTTCTTCAATTTCCTTCACCAAGGTCTTTTAGTTTCCATTGTACAGTATGTCACTTTCTTGGTTAAATTTATTCCTGAGTATTTTGTTTCTGTTTTTGTTTTGGACATTATTGTGAATGGGATAGTTTTATTTCTTTTCCAGAATTTTCATTGTTAGTATATAGAAACCACTGATTTCTGTATGTTGATTTTATATCCTGCAACTTGACTTCATCTGTTGATTACTTCCAACAGGTTTTGGTTGAGTCTTTAGGATTTTCTAAATATAAGATCATATCCTCTGCAGTTAATGACTATTTTACTTTTCTTTTCCAATTTGGATACCTTTTATACCTTTGTCTTGCCTGATCGCTCTAGCAGGACTCCCGGTACTATGTTGAATAAGAGTGGTGAGAGTAGTCACCCTTGTCTTGTTATGATCTTAGAGGAAAAGCTTTCCATTTTTCACTAAGAATAATGTTAGCTGTGGCTTTTTTGTATATGGTCTTTATGATGTTGAGGTGTGTTCCCTCTAGACCCAATTTGCTGAGGATTTTAATCATGAAAGGATGTTGTATTTTGTCAAATTCTTCTTCTGCACCTATTGAGATGATCATATGAAAATCTCCAGTGTTTTTGACAATGCCCTTGGGCATGGAGTTCTCTATTCTCCATTCTAAATAAAGTTAGTCCTATCAGGCAAAGCAATGGATCTCTTTGTCTGTATGGCCTGCATTTTCCCCCAGTTAAGAAGCCATGTTCCAGTGCACTGGAGCTGGGAGTTGAAAACTACTTTTCCTGAAATGGAGTGACACCCTCCCTCTATGAGTGGGAACTGGAGGGGGGTGGCAATACCTGGTCTTCTTGGCTTGTCCCTCCTAGTGTGGAACCTCTGCCCCATGAGCTACCTAGAGCAGGGGACGTTAGAGCCCAGCATTCTCTGCATGATGTACCTGAGGTAGAGCTTCCCCCATGTGAGTAGGGGTTTGGGTTGGGGCTCAGAGCTCGATCCTCTCAGCTATGCCTGCCTGGAATAAAACTTTTGCATCATGGGGTTTGGGAGATGACGAATGCCCACAACCTTCCCCAAACTGTCATTTGAAAGGAGAGGGAGCCCCTCTCTTCCTGTTGGTACATACCTGGGGTACAACTCTGTAATGTGGTGGGCCCTGGTAGGTAATGGAGTGGGTCATAGTTCAAACGCCCACAGACTCTCCTATTCTTATGGAGATTTAGTGGATTATCTTGAATGAATGTTTCTTTATTTGCTGAATGCCCTTAGGACAATTTCCAGAGACTCTGAATGACTTAAAAAAAATAATTTTCACCCATTCAATTGTTGTTTTACTGGGAAGAGGGTCCACTGAGCTCCTTACCCCATCTGGAAGTTCCACTGTTTGCTTCTGATTCAAATTTGATTCAAGAGCCCCTGAAGTGACTCATGCCAGGGGACTGATGTTTCTATGTGTCAGGCAGGAATCTCACTCGTGACTCTCCTTGTCCTCCCGATTATTTAAGAGGCAGGCATTTTGGAATGGGGCAATGCTGTGTTTGAAGTCGAGCTTAATATCTCAGTGTTGTCACTTTCCCATCTCCTTCTCTGCTAGATTGGGGTGGCAGTTTCCAGTGGCCAGAGCTCTTGGGATAATTGGATGAGATAATATGGGGAGATACTCAGTTGAGTGTCTGACAATGAGAAAGTCTCTTGATAAGTGATGGTAGCTTTTACTCTTTACAGCCCTCTGCCCAGAAGTCAAACCTCAGCAGACATTCCCAGGCTCCTCTCTCCCTAGTCTGTGAAGAGAATGTTCTCCAGTCACCCTGCACAGTCATCCTGCCCAGAGTTTCCTGCTCTTTGTCCCCTTGGAAGGGTTTCTCTACTTCTCTGGCCTTGGAAAACCCAGCTTCAATGGATGGTCTCTGGCTCCCACGGCCTGGCTAGGTCTGGTCAAGGATGTCTCTCCCTTCCCAGCTGCTATGGACAGAAATGTTTATGTCTCTCCAAAATTCATATGTTGAATTCTATTCTTCAATGTGATCATATTTGGAGGTGGGGTCTTTGGGGGATGATTAGGTCACAAGGGTGAGCCCTCATGAATAGCATTAGTGCCCTTACAAAAGAGACCCAGAGGACTCCCTCACTCTTTCTGTGAAGACTCAGTAGGAACCACCATCTGTGAACCAGGCAACAGGCTCTTACCAGACGTAGAATCTGCCAGTGCCTTGATCTTGGACTTCCCGGCTTCCAGAACTGCAAGAAATAAATGTTTGTTGTTTAAGCTACCCAATTTATAATACTTTTTTGTTGTAGCAACCTGAAGAGACTAAGGCAGAAATTGGTACCAGGGGTAGGCTGCTGCTGTAACAAATATGTGAGAGAGTAGAAATGGCATCAGAACTGGGTAGTAGGTAGAATCTGGAAGAGTCTGGAGACACATGCTAGAAAAAGCCTGCATTGCTGAGAATGGACCATTAAGGGCAATTCTTGTGGGAACTCAGAAAGAAAGGAGAGAAAGCCTCAGTCTTCTTAGAGAATACCTAAGTAATCCTGAAAAGCATTGTTGATAGAGATACAGAGGTTATGGCCATTTTGATGAGCTCTTACAGGGAAATATATAACATGCTATTGGAAACCAGAGGAGAAGTGACCCTTATTATAAAGTGGCAAAGAACATGGTCGAATTTTTCTTGTGTTTTGTGGAAGGTAGAACTCGTGAGTGATGAAATTAGATATTTAGCTGAAGACATTTCCAAGCCAAGTATTGAGGGTGTGGGTTGGTTCCTCCTGACTACCTCGAATAAAAGGGAGATGTGACTTAAAGGGGAAATTTTTAAGCAAAGAAGGAAGAAGAACGTGAAGATTTGGAAGATTCTCAGGCTCTCCATATTGTAAAAAATAAGAAAGTAGAGTGGAAAGAGCACGTTAAGGGTGTGACCAAGGACTGTTTGATGGGGAGAGTCATGTGGATCAGCTATCTAGATAGAAGCCAAGAGCTCTTCTCTAAGACAATGGGAAAATGACCCTGAAAGCAATTCAGAGATTATCAGGGATGCCAAACCCATCACAGGCCCAGAGTGCAAGGGCCCAGGAGGGAGACAGCAGAGGGAGGAATACAGAGGAGCACTGCAGACATGTGGATGAGAGTTGAGGAGGGAGGAGGCAGGGCAAGAGATGAGAGATGGATTCAGGGTGCATTTTGGAGGAAGAGCCATCAGCACTTGCTGATGGATTAAATGCAGGGGTGCTGAATGAGAGAATGAGGGGAACAAAGGCAAGGACATAACAGTATCTATGAGCAAGAGCAATGAACTTGGGGTTGGATTAGCCCAGGTCAGATTGGCCACTGTTGCTCACTACCTGTGAATTTATGTGAGTCCAGAGTCTGAACCAGACCCACACTCTTATTTCCATTTCTATTTTATTTGCCACCTAACACAACACTTTGTACATGCTAGAGACAAAGATAACTGTTTGCTGAATGAATAAATACCTGCATGCGCTCACTCACTCTAGTCCGAGCATCACAGAGCTGGGCATAGGCGGGTGTGCAGTAGGCTCTCAATCAGGCTTCGTGGAATGAATGAGCGAGTGGTCTCATGCCTGTCCTGGTATACCGTGTGTCTTCCCTCCCAAGGAGCTGCAAGACAGCAGAAATGCACTGAGCTCCCTGCTTATGCCAAAGACCCTTGTGTTATGACATCAACCTGTCACTCATAAAGATAGCAAATCTATCGGGTCATAAATTTGACTGAAAGCTAATATGCTGGCAATAATAAACATTAATTAACATTTAATTCGCCATCATTTTGCTTGTCATAATACATTTTAGAAGGGCATCAGGGCTGATTCTGATGGGTTGAGGATCTAAAAAAAAAAAAAAATCCAGGGAAGTTTGAGTTTATGCGTTACTTTTCTCTAGATACTATTTTCTAGAGTAGGCAGAGAGTATTTTGGGGTTGTGTGTATATATATATATATATATATATATATATATATATATATACACACACACACACACACACTCCAAACACTATTCCAGCCCTACTTCATGGAGCCACATTTTTTCTCAGGAAGACAAACATTAATTAAACTAATCAGGAATATCATTTAATATAGTGATAATGTCTATGGAGAAAATGAAACAGGACGTGAGGACAGAGAGGGCTGTAGGCGGAGAGCTCCTTTAAAGGAGGTGGCCAAGGAAGGCGTCTCTGGTGTACGCAGATTTCAGGGGAGTGTTCCAGGAAAAGGGGCCAGCATGTGTAAAGGCCCAGGGCAGGGGAATGAGCCTGGCATGTTTGTGGGAGAGAAGAAGGCCTGTGGCTGGAATAGTCATGCGTATGGGCTGTCTCTGTGCAGTAGGAAGTGGTAAGAGGGGTCAGAGTGGAGGAAGGGTGCTGGTCTGGGCTCCAATGAGGCATTTCTTTATTTGTCTTTTCAACATACAGATGGCAGTTTCCTAGTTGGTGCAGGTGCTGCATGAAGCAGTATCTTGAAGGTAAAGGACCAAAGCCTGGAGAAGCTCACGGTGGGGAAGACAGAGAAGTCAGTGGTTCCCCCCATTATAATGAGATGAGAGACATGATGCAGGACACCATGCCGTTTACCAACAGGAGGGTTGTATGGGAGAGCTATACTTCCAGACGCCTCAGAGTCTGGTTTGGCCATGTGGCTTGCTTTGGACAATGTAATGTAGGCTGATGGGACAAGTTCCGCCTTATGAGCTCATCCATGCTGAGCCCTCTGCCACTGTGACCCTCGTTACCCTCTTCCATGATGACTGGAAATGTTCTAGATAGAGGCTGCTTATTCCCTCTGGGCCCTGGAGTGAAGCTAGCAACCTGGATGGTCAAACAGTGTGACAGAGGGGCGCCTGGGTGGCTCAGTCAGTTACACATCTGACTCTTGGTTTCAGCTCAGGTCATGATCTTGTGGTCCTGGGATGGAACCCCACGTCGGGCTCTGCATTCAGCACAGAGTCTGCTTCAGATTCTCTCTCCCTCTCCCTCCTGTGCACTCTCTCTCTCAAATCAAGAAGTTAAATATTTAAAGAAAAATGTAGTGTGTGAGAGAAATAAAGCATCGCTGGGTCTTGGGCCAGAGGGGAAGTGGGAGTCCCACCAGGTTTCTTACAGCCAACATTTCCTGAGCTCCAGTTCTGGGCTGGGGTCTACACATTGTGCTCTGCATGCAGGGGTGCTTACAGTCTGTCTACAGACACTGGACCTGCCATCCACCGGGCCTTCAGCTCTCCCACTCCTGAGTGTCAATTTTATGAGCTAGTTTCAGGTGCTCTTGAGAACAATCCAGTGGTCATAGGCGCCCACAGGACCTTCCTAGCCTTATGTCAAACAGAGACACAATGCCACAAAGGAGTGCTCCTGAGGAAGGAAGGGGAGATCGAAGGACAGTCCACAAAGAGTACATTAATCTGGAAGAGCACGCGAGTACTCATCCAGCATCCAGCTGGGAGAAGAAAGCAAGATGAGAAGATCCTGGGGCGTCAAGCAGGGCTCCCTCCTTCTGGGCTTTATCCCAAGGCAGTGGGAAGCCGGCACAAGACTTTCAAGCAGGGAAGCTACAGGACCAGACTCCCTGTGGATGCCACATTAGGACTGGAGGGGAGCACGACTGGGGGCAGGGAGACCATTCACGGAGCTGATGCAACCGTCCTGGCCAGGGGACAAGACCAGGGTGTGCAAAATGGAGAGCGGTGGCGGGTGGATCCGCTCTCCCTAAACCAGTGACCCCGACTTAGTGCTCCGGTGACATCTTATCTCTGCCCTTTTCCCCAGCCTAAAGGGCTGCCTGACTTATCTGTATCTTTCCAAGCACTGGTGCTGCAAATTGCAGCAATCTGAGAGATTTCCACACTGCCCACATTCCCCACAATCCGGGTCACAGGCCACACAGCCCTGGTGAGCTGGTAATTGTGCTGCTTATTCTGTTTCATGTCCTGAGATTTCTGTTTGTTTAATGACAGGGCTCTTATTGGTTTAAGTTCACGAAACCGCCTCTCCAGCTACCATCTGGTCCCAGGTGAGCAGCCTGGTAAGCTGGCCTCAGGTGAGCCGAATGTTCTGGACCCCGGGCATCTCCTCCAGGTGGGCAGATCTTCCCCGTGGAAGCCGAAAAAGCAGGGGTTAACTTTCTTTTCCAACTAGCTCTGCATTTTCTATAAAGACATAATCCTTTATTAAGTTAATGAGGCATCATAATTATTAATTGCTAATTATTCATACTCACTTAGTCTATTTAAAAGAAATGGTACCATTTAGAGCAAGATTTAAAGATAGGCAAATATCAAACAGCTTCCTTCGGATAGTCGGCTACGCTGTGGCGCTATGGCAAACTCATTGACTTTTTCTTCTGTCGGGAAGGTATTCGTTTCGTTCTCAATTCCATGACTTGGAAATTCAGCATCCCACCTGTGCGTCCTTGGCCAACCTTTTTTAGCTTCTCGGAGTGCCAGTTTCCCCTGCTCTGAGTGGGAGACGGGGACAGAGATACCTACCTGCTTGCTGCCTTGTTGGGGCCGTCCACAAGATGACATCGGAAGAATGCCTTGCGTAGTCCTTAGAACATGGTCAGAAAGTTAAGAAATGTATGTTATCTACAAGAAGTTGCTTCTTCATCTAACCCTGGATGCATTTCCTAATTCTAAAATAAATAAATGAATATATACGTGTATAAATAGAAATATGTATTCCTGTGTCTGTATATCTATATCTATCCCTCTGTCTATACATCATCTCTATCGCTCTACCTGTCTTCACCTTCCTGTCTTCTAAACTTCTCATGGAAGTTCATGGAAGTTGATGATGCAAGGCTCCCAACTCTGGCTCAAGGTCTCGAGCCTTTGGGACAACTCAAGGTCACAAAAACACTTGCAGGCACCCCTACTGTCTTACTGTCACCTTGAGACTTCTCTGTCTTGGGACGTGGGAGGCAAAGATTTTCTGCTCCATATTCTTCCTGCTCCATTCTTTGGCAAAGGTGATAGAGTAGGATTCTTACCCCTCCCAGTTGGCTCGAGGGCTAGAAGTTAGCCAGACTGTGGGGCCCAGCAAGCGAGGGTGACCACTGGGCTTCCAAGTCACCTCCCAAGTATCCCTTCCTGGGAGCCTCTCCAGGTCACGATCCCAGCATTGACTTCTGGCTCCTTCTGATGCTCCGGTCATCTGGGGGTGGGGACTTTGGGATTTATTCACACTCTGAATTACAGAGAGACACCCCTCTTCTTTTTAAGAAATCTAGTTAAGGAGTTACATATACTGGTGGGAGGTGGTGGGAGGGGAGACCGTCTCTCACCTTAGCCAGAGTCACTTCCACTGAGATGAGAATGATGAGACCAACACCATCAGCCCCAGAGATAACCAGTTGCACGTGGCAGCTAAGAAGGCTGTGCAGAGCCAAATCTAATGGTGACAACAAAGTCAGGCTCCCAACAGAGGGCAGGCAGCAGCTGTAGCAGGACCTTGAGTTGTCCCGAAGGCGCGAGACCCTTGAGCCAGAGTTGGGAGCCTTGCATCATCAACTTCCATGAACTTCCATGAGAAGGTCCTGGGTGGTGGAAATGTTATTGTCATGTGTTAACAACAGCTACTAATGAGTTGAGACTCATGTTAATACGTGAGTCAATTGCAATCATTACTGGGCAGGGATCAGGGGCAGAGTAATGGCCACGTCCCAGGGCCCCGGCACTGAATATGTCAGGTTACATGGCAAGGGAGAATTAAAGTTGCAGATGGAACTAAGGTTGTAAATCAATTGACCTTAAAAAAAGAGATGATCCTGACTTATCCAGGTGGACCCTATGTAATCACCAGGGTCCTTAAATGGGGATGAGGGAGGCAGAGAGTGGGGACCAGAGAGGTGGCATCATGAGACTCACCTGCTATTGCTAATTTTGAAGATGAAAAGAATCGGGAACCAAGGAACGTGGAAGCCTCTAGAAGCTGGAAGATGCAAGGAAGCAGATTGTCCCCCAGAAACTGCAGGAGGAGTGAAGCCCTGATGGAGTTTTTATTCTAGCCCAGTGACACCCATTTCAGACTTCTGACCTCCAAATCTGTAAGATTAAAAAAAATGTGTGCCCCTGGGTGGCTCAGTCAGCTAAGCATCTGACTCTTGATCTCACCTCAGGTCTTGATCTCAGGGTCATGAGTTCAGGCCCTGCTTTGGGCTCCACATTGGGCATGGAGCCTACTCTAAAGGAAAAAAAAAGTATGTTGTTTTAAGGCACTAAATTCATGTTAATTTGTGACCGTTGCTATAGGAAATTAATACAGCAGGGTAACTGTACATTTAAAAACCATGCACCAATTCAATTTAATCAAATTGTAGGGTTGCAGATTTTTTTAAAAATTTTTCATTTGAATTCAATTTAGTTAACATATAGTATTATTAGTTTCAGGGGTAGAATTTAGTGATTTATCAGTTGCATATAATACCCAGTGCTCATTACATCCCATGCCTTCCTTTTTTTTTCTTTTTAAGATTTTATTTATTTATTTGACAGAGAGAGCGAGAGACGGCTAGAGAGGAAACACAAGCAGGGGGAGTGGGAGAGGGAGAAGCAGGCTTCCCGCGGAGCAGGGAGCCCGATGTGGGGCTTGATCCCAGGACCCCGGGATCATGACCTGAGCAGAAGGCAGACGCTTAATGACTAAGCCACCCAGGTGCCCCCCTTAATGCCCATCAGCCGGTTACCCCATCTCCCCACCCCTTCCCTTCCAGCAACCCTCAGTTTGTTTCCTAGAGTTACGAGTCTCCTATGGTTTGCCTCCCTCTCTGTTTTTATCTTATTTTATTTTTCCTTCCCTTCCTCTATGTTCACCTGTTTTGTTTCTTAAATTCCACATGTGAGTGAAATCATATAGTATTTGTCTTTCTCTGCCTGACTTATTTCGCTTACGCATAATCCCCTCTAGTTCCATCCACGTCATTGCAAATGGCAAGATTTCCTTCTTTTTTATGGCTGAGTAATATTCCATTGTGTACATATACTACATCTTCTTTATCCATTCATCTGTCATTGGACATTTGGGCTCGTTCCATATTTTGGTTATTGTGGACATTGCCGCTCTAAACATTGGGGTTCAGGTGCCCCTTCAGATCACTATGTGTGTATCCTTTGGATAAATACCCAGTAGAGCAATTGCTGGGTCCTAGGGGTTGCAGACTTCTGAACTGTACGAAGAATGCAGGATAGAGGAATATGTGAAACAGCACCACAGGGAACAATGAGCCCAAACTAGCACGAGCATCATTCTGTGGGACACCCGACACAGTCTTGTACTAAGGCATGAAAATGAAGGGGGCGAATCACGTGACCTCTCTGAATCCTAGCTTTCTTATCTACAAATGGGAAAAATAATCCTTACTTCTCAAAATCATTGGGAGGATTAAATCCCGTAATATAAAAAATGTCAGATACAGGGGCACCTGGCTGGCCCTGTTGGTGGAGTGTGCAACTCTTGGTCTCAGGGTTGTGAGTTCGAGCCCCACGTTGGGTGTAGAGATTACTTAAAAATAAAATCCTTAAAATAAAATGTCAGACACATAGTAGGGGCTTAATAAGTGTTTGTTCTGCATCCAAGCTTGAGTCTACTTGAGTTGGGAATATTTCAGATATCGGTAATTCACATTCTATTTTGGATACTATCTTATGTTTAAAAATGCATTTTTTCCAATTACAAAATAATATTTACTCATTGGAGAAGATCAAAGAGGTTATAGAAACACATAAAAACAAAATAAAAATCTCCCATTAAACCACTCATTAAAGATTTCAACTGCGTATACTCTGGTTCACTTCTATTCTCTCTCTCTGTCTCTCTCTCTCTCTCTTTCCATGTGTGTACATAAAAGTAAGTGGGGTCACCTTACATACAGATTTTTCTATCTGATTTTTTTCAGTATATTATAAAATCTTTTCTCCTGTGCCCCCCCCCGACCTCCACCCCACCACCTGCCCCATATTTAACAATAAAAGCACATCAGACTGGAGTAAGATCAGCCTGGGGATAAGAATTCACAGCTTTACCATGCTTTAGGTATTTGTCCCTGGGAAAATCCCGAATCTTCTCTCATAGGGTTAGTGTGGGATTTAAATGACATAAGGCCCATAGAACTCAGCACAGTTCCTGAAACATAGCAAGTGCTTACAGAATGATGGGGTCCCTGGTAACATTGATGAGACTCCTGTTGTCAGTCAGGCTGGGCCATGCTGCCATGACAAATAGCAGGGACCCGAGCACAACAGGAGCCTGCTCTTGGCTATGGATGGAAACCATGCTCTTGGACATGGTCTTCTCGGTCTTCACAAAGTGATTTGGAGCTCCAGGTTGCTTCCATCCTATAGCATTTCCATCACACACACATTTCCATGATTGCCAAGGCAGGGAAGAGAGCCTGGAAGATTTCACATGAGCAATTAAATCCTCTGATCCAGAAGAAATATGCCTCCACACTGCTCACAACCAATTGGCCAGAACTAATTGTCTGACCCAACTTTCAAGGGGCATGTGAGTGGAGACATGTAATCCTTCCATGTACCTGGGAAAGGAGGAGACCCAAATGTAAATGAGCACTAGGCACGTCTCTGCCATGGAATTATCTCTTTATTGTAAGATTGTTTGCTTTTGTGGAAATCAGTGCACTTGGATTCAAGGTCAATCCCAGAATGTTTATGTGTAAGGAGTCCTCAGCCCTGACCTGGCAAAGAGAAGAAAAGGCAGCTGATCTCGGATGCACTGACGACTCTTGGGTCAGTCTGAAGCTAAGATTCCCATTAGTATTTCGATGCCCAGTTGACTCTGTGCCCAAGAGTTACTGCCCCGTTGCTCAGTGCTGTGAATGGTGCAGTTAAGCAAAAAGCTGGAACTGACCACAGCGCAGCATTTCATCAGTGTCTTGTCATCACCCTGTCCTACAACTCGTCCCAAGGGCCATCAGTCTCGGAAGAGAGTGCATCAGGCCCGCTCTGGCATTTTTTTTTTTTTTAAAGATTTTATTTATTTATTTGAGAGAGAGAGAACACATGAGAGGGGATAGGGTCAGAGGACGAAGCAGGCTCCCTGCCGAGCAGGGAGCCCGATGCGGGACTCTATCCAGGGACTCCAGGATCATGACCTGAGCCGAAGGCAGACGCTCAACCGACTGAGCCACCCAGGCGCCCCCGCTCTGGCATTTAACACCACATGTATCACAGGGAGGAGAACACAAAGTAGATCTGAACCCTGGTGAGTTAGAGGCTGGGTGAGCACGGAGAGGTTCCTGGGGAATAACCCGGTCTCCCAAGGGATCTGTAGGAAGTTCTACTTCTGGCTTTTCATTCCTCTTTCCTTCTTCCCAGATTATATCAACCTTTCCTCTTCCCAGATGAGGGCAATGGGTACAAGGAGAAAAGGTTGAGACAGCCCCAGGGCATGCCTACAAAGGCTTCTCCGCCCCTGGCATCATTGGAGTCCCCTTGTCACCACCGCCACTTGGGGCCATTGAGCTGGCTTTCTCCAAAGCCCATGGATAAAATAATATTCATGCAGCACTTTCCAGTTTGTAGAGCACCTTGCAGAGCTGGGCAGTAACAGGACTCTCACTTCCGTGTGAACCAGGCAAGAAAATAATTCGAACCCATTTTACAGATGATCCAACAGAGGCCTGGAGGGGAGAGATACTTTGCCAAGCTGGTCTTTGAGCCCAGGTAGCCTGCTTTCCCATTTCCCATTTCTCAAGCCCCAGCACCAAGGAAGGACCCCGTGCACCCCGGCTGGTCCCACAGGCCGCCCACCAGGGCAGGTATCCCGGGGAAGCGGGAGCTGGGGAGCCACGTGGAGACCGGGGAGAGGTATTTTTCACAGCAAATCATGTTTTCCACTTGAAATCGGAACTGAGGAGCAGTGAGGGGCAATATACGATGTACAAGGGAGGCGAGCAGGTGCGAAATTACATGGCTCCTATTTAATTATGTAAAATCCCAGAATCCCTCAGGGAGTACAGAGGACATGAGGTGGTGATTTCCTTTCTCTCGTAATTTTGAAGTCAGTTTATTAAATGACAGCAAGAATAATGAGGCAGGGGAAGATGGGGAGAATTATGTGGTCAAAGAACTAAAGATGTTTCACGGCTCTACTGTTCCCCTCCTCTTGCCCTTCCTCGCCTCCTCCTGGCTGCAGTTCTAGCGGAGGAACAGACACAGGTCCAGCATCATGGAGAAATGGACAACCCCTCTTACTGGACTTGACGCACCTTTATTTTGCAATCGATGGAGAGAGACAGAGAACAAGAGGAAGTCCAGTTGTTGCTGACACCGGGGATGCGCACCCACAGGAGGAAGACCACGCAAGAAGGTGGCCACCTGCAACCCACGGAGAGAGGTTTCCGAAAGAACTAAATCCATCAACACCGTGGACTTGGACTTCCCGCCCCCACAGCTGTGAGAAAATCAATCTGATGAAGCCACCCAGCCTGTGGTGTGTTGTTTTGGGAGCCTCAGCAAAGTAATGGAGATTTTTGGTGCTGAGACCTGCGTTACTGCTAACAGGTACCTAAAAATGAAGACGTGGCTTTGGAACTGGGGATTGGGTGGAGGCTGGGAGTTATGAAGCACCTGTTAGAAAAAGCCCACCTTGCCTCGAAGAACAGATCATTGGCGGGAATATGGACAAGTAAGATGCTTCCAGTGAGGCTTTGGATGACAAAGAGGAGAAGTCACCGGACACAGGAGGAAAGGCGATCCTTTTCATAAAGTGGCAAAGAACTTGGCGTCACAAGTTCTAGCGTCTCGTGGAAGGTAGAACTTGTGAATGAAGAACTCGGGCATTTAGCAGAGGACATTTCCGAGTAGAGTATCAGTGGTGTGGCCTGGTTTCTCCTTACTGCTTCTGGTACAACAGGAGAAGAGAGAGGAAAACTGAAGAAGGAATTATCAAACCAAAAAGGAACCGGGACTTGAAGATTTGGAAAATTCTCAGCACATCTATATTGCAGAGAGAGGGAGAGTCCATTCTGGTGAGAACACCAAGGATGTGACTGGATAATTATGTGATGAAAACATTGCAAATGTGACTCTTTTTTGTTAAGATTTTATTTAATTTATTTGAGAGAGAGAGAGAGAGAGAGCATGAACGGGGAGGAGAGGGAGAAGCAGGCTTCCTACGAACAGGGAGCCCCATGCGGGGCTCGATCCCAGAACCCTGGGATCACGACCTGAGCTGAAGGCAGACGCTTAACCTTCGAGCCACCCAGGCACCCCGCAAGTGTGACTCTTGTACCCAATCAAGCATCTGAGCAGAAACACTGACAGATGGACTGGAGGGGACAGAGATGGGACAAGATGAAGGAAGGCTGTCAGAGTTCTGGGATTTCCAGGATGGACCACTTGAGCTATCCAGATGGGAACATGTGTTATCCTGTACTCAAAGGGAAGAATGGCTCCAAAGGCAGGGCTGTCTTCATTCCAGAGGGTGGGGACACCTCCTGATTTCCAGAGGGCCAGGCTGTCACCACCACCCAGGGCCTCCGTGGTGGGGCTACAACCCCTGTGGGTCTAGAAGGCAGGCCTGCCTCCCTGTGGGTCTAGAGGACAGGCCATCAAGTCAAAGAGGCTTGCGCTCAAGGTTTAAGATGGAACGGAATTGCCCTTGCTTAGGATCCACGATCCCTTTCTTCTTGCTGGACTAGCTCTTTTTGGAACCAGGAATATTTGTCTCTTCAACTCCTGTCCCACAGTCGGATTTCTAAAGCAGGTAACTTGTCTGGTTTCACAGGCTCATATCTGGAGAGGAAGTCTGCTTAAAAATGAATCATACCTGCTAATTGAAAAAGGAATCATACCTGGAGTCTCACCCACACCTGGTTGAGATAATATTTAGATGGGATTTGAAACTCTGAGTCGATGCCAGAGTGGGTTAAAACTTGTGGTCTGTCGGCATGGAGGTGAATGTATGCCGAATGTGAGAAAGACATGAATTTTGGGGAGGTGTTGGAGGGTGGAGTGTTATGGGCTGAATTGTGTCCCCCCTAAAATGGACATTTTGAAATCCTAACCCCCAAGACCTCAGAATGTGGATGTATTTGGAGATGGAGCTTCTAAGAGGTGATCAAGTTAACATGAGGCCACTCGGGTGGGCATTAATCCAGTCTGACTGGTGTCCTCAAAGAAGAGGACATTTAAGGGGCGCCTGGGTGGCTCAGTCAGTTAAGCGTCTGCCTTTGGCTCAGGTCATGATCCCAGGGTCCTGGGATCGAGCCCCGCATCAGGCTCCCTGCTCAGCGGAGAGCCTGCTTCTCCCTCCGCCCTTCCCGCTGCTTGTGCTTTCTCTCTTTCAAATAAATAAATAAAATCTTTGGGAAAAAAAAAAAGAAGAGGACATTTAGACACGCGAGGAAATTTGGGCACACATGCACGCAGAGGAAAGACCGTGTGAGGACACAGGAAGTGGCCACCTGCAAGCCAAGGAGAGAGACCTCAGAAAAAACAAACCCTGCTGGCACCTTGATCTTGGACTCCAGCCTCCAGAACCGTGAGAAATACATGTCTGTGGTTGAAGGCACCTGGTGGTCTTCTGTTACAGCAGCCCTAGCAAATTAGCACGCTAAGCAGAGAATTGGATTTGGAGGTGGACACGCATCTCAGTTCTGCCTTTCTCAGCTGTGTGATTTCGCCTCTTAGCCTCGGTGTTCTCATCTGTAAAATGGGGGTGAATAATCCTCACCACATGGGTTTGCTGGGAGAGGAACACACCTGGAAGTACAGTGTCAGATGATGACCCTCTGTTTCCCTCTACCTTCAAAATACATTCCGCATCCATTTACAGTCAATTCTTATTATCCATAGTAGTTAGTTAGGTTCTATAAAGTCGCTGGAAACACTGGATTAGCCAATACTGAATAATGCAGAGCTGCTGGGGGAAACATAGGGTTAGGCTCTTGTGAGTTTCTGATCACGAGGTTTTTATTAATCAGTCAGTATAGAACTTTGTTTTGTGCGTGTCTCTATTTAAATGCAGCTTATTTATGGGCACCTGGGTGGCTCAGTCAGTTAAGCGTCTGCCTTCGGCTCAGGTCACAATCCTCAGGGTCCTGGGATCGAGCCCCGCATCGGGCTCCCTGCTCAGCGGGAAGCCTGCTTCTCCTTCTGCCCCTACCCCCCACTGGGGCTCTCTCTCTCTTTCTCTCACTCTCTCTTTCAAATTAAAAAAATAATAAAATCTTTTAAAAAAACAAGATTTCCTACATAGCATCCAGTTGGCCTGTAAGAATAAAAAACACCTGCTGTTGAGGCTCCAGTGGTTTCTCATTCCGCTTTGATTGAAGCCCAGGTGCCTTCCCGGGATCGGATCGTCAAGGCCCCACATGATGGGCCCTTGCCCCCTTCCCCCTCCGCTCTCCTGCTGGCTGTCTCTGCTCCGGCCCCATCTTGCTTCTCCTGGAACCACCCAGCAAGTTCCATCTCCCCGGCCTTTCCACCCTGCCCGAAAGAGTCCCTCCTGTCCCCCTCTGTCCCCTTACTCCACTTTATTCTCTTCCATAGAATGGATCACTAAGCCCATCATCTTCATGGTAAGCCCCATGAGGGCAGAGATTTAGTGTGTCATGGCTGTTGACTTTGGTTTTGTTTGTTGTTTTATCGCCGGGACGCCAGGCAGGGCCTGGCTCAGCCACAGATGTCCTGTGAGTCAGTGACACTGACCAACCAGCCATATGGCCCACGGGAGCCCTGGGTGCCAGCCTGCTGAGTGTCTATACACAGGGATATTTCTATGCTCTGTGCATCAGCTGATCATCCAGAGTGGCTGTGTGCAGGCTGGACCCAAAAGCTGGACTCTGTCCCTGTCAACACTTCCTCATGATGCCCCAGGACACTTGTCATCCTCAGGGAGACTCCCAGATAGCCCACCAGGGACAGGCTGAGGAGGCCGGCTGGAGGGGCCACACTGGGGCACGTGCTAGGTTCCAGTGCTCCCACTTTTAATCTCTGTAACCAAGTGGGACCTCTGCTTAGGAGTCCCCAAGACCCAGAGAGAGATGGATTCCACCTGCAACACGAAGGATTTAGATTAGACCCAGGGGAGGCACTTAGAGCAGGAAAAAGATACCTCCGTGGCCGTGAATGCCGAAGGATTTGCAAGCAGCCAAGATGGCCCCAGGGCTGGTGGGGGTCATGCCGCAGGCTTCAGCTGCTGGGTGCCGAGGAGTGGCCGGGGTGGCCTCCATCCTCCAGCTACCTTCCCCCGAGCACACGTCCAGAATCCCTTCTGCTCTGGCGGGAACACGGAGGGGCGAGTCACGCTCTTCAATCATTTTAATTCCATATCGATTATGCAAAAGTGGTCCTTTCTCTACGGCGTCACAGCTGAGCTGAAGGGACCACACAGAGGAAGGGCTCTGTGCCGAGCAACACTAATAAGGCATTGGCTCCTGAACCGTGCCCGGCAGCTCCCATGGAGCCGCCAGGAACTGACAGGCAATTGCAAACAACCCACATCGCTGGGTTCATCTTGTCCGAGTCCACTCCATGGTGTGATATTAAGATTACAGACGAACAGCGAAATATTTGCCTACCATCAGCACCGTTGCCCAGGGATCATTAGAGAGATCCAGAAAGAGCCCTCGAGAAGGGTCAGCCCTGGGATGGCTCAGAAGCACAGCCGAGCTATCCAGGGTCGTGGGCCCGTGTGGGCTAGGCGGATTTTTATTTTTATTTCTTTGTTGTTGTTGTTTGGTAAAATAATGAGGAAAATAATTCCAATAATAGCTGCTCTCTATTGCGTGTTTATTGCATGGCAGGGCTTATCCCCAGCACTTGGCGTGCATTTTATTCATCCTCCCTGTAGCTCTATGAGCTCTGTGTTATAGATGAGAAACTCCAGCACAGAGAAGTGGAGTAACTTGCCAAGATCACACAGTTCCTGAGTAGAAGAGCCAGATTGCAACACTGTTCCCCAAACCTGACGTCATCATGGCTGATATCAGACAGGCAACCTGCCCGACCAACTTGGCACACAAATTATTACTATAGGTAACTGTTTTAGTGCTTCTCCGCTTGGTTTCTTCATGCCCCCCTTCCCTCATTATTATTATTTTTTAAAGATTTTATTTATTTATGTGAGAGAGAGTGAGAGAGCACACAAGCAAGGGGAGCAGCAGAGGGAGAGGGAGAAGCAGGCTCCCCGCTGAGCTGGGAGCCCGATGTGAGACTCGATCCCAGGACCCCCGGATCGTGACTGAGCCGAAGGCAGACGCTTAACTGACTGCCACCGAGGTGCCCCTATATTTTAATACCACAGATGTACTGCAGATCTATTTAGGTGCTGGGTCCCTTTGGAGGCCCACAGACCCGTGTCCTAGCTATGGTTTCTTTGCCCCCTGTTGAGAATACGTGTACTAGATAAGACTTACAGAGAGTTTGCTGTGTGTTTCCTGTAAGTTGTCAGCAATCTGGATATTTATCAATTAATTGATTCAAGAAGCTTATGAAGTGTTCAACAGGTGAAGAAAGCAAGGCACAGAGAGACTGAATAATTCGCCTGATCTGACACAGCCCATTAATACAGGAGGCAGGATTTGATCTCGAGGGCTTCTGAGTACAACCCCCTTACCCACTCTGGATCTCTGGCATTTGCTGCTTGCCCACAGGTAAGATGTTCGCATGTTTCCAGAAGCCTCTGATGGGAGCTTAACCATTGTCCTCCTCCTGGAATATAGGAGGAACTGAGGTCTGGGGCAAGAAGGAGAGACCCACAGACTCTGGGCCGAGAGGAGGCAGGTGTGGGTCTGCATCGGAGTCATGCTTCCCGGACCCCGAGCACACCCTCTATTGGGCAGTTCAAGTTCTGTTCCTTCATCGCGTCCCCAGCCTTCTGGGGGAATGTCCCACTCCATGTAATACAGGGATAGCCCTACCCACAGCAACCCCCCCCCCCGCCCCCGCAGAGAAAGTTTCATCTCATTAGTCAAATTAAAACTTACTTCTGAACTTGGTAGATCTGTGTGATAGACTTCAAGTAAATTATCATTTTATTTATAGCTCCCTGTCTTCCAGAAACTCACATGGCAATATGTTATTTGGCTCACAAAAAAAAATTAAAAAAATAAAATAAAATAAAATGACACCTCGAAGCAGCGCTGTAACTAATTAGGGAGACTTCCCAACTGCTGTTAATTCGAGACGCTGAAATGTGTGCCAGCAGCCAGCCCGAGTTCCCGGGGAGGACAGACTCACACAGCTGTGGGGCTCAGATATCACATTAAGTCAAACAATTATCTTGATGTGCTGAGTGAGCCCCGCAAAGTGCAACTGTAATAAAATCCTCGGTCGCCTCACGGAGACCCCTGCACCTGCCGGGAAGGCTGGGGGATGTGAGGGAATTCTCCACGCACCTGACACCAGGGGCTCCCTACGCCCAGACACGGCCAGATATTCCAGATTGTTATTCCAGAGGCTCAAACAAGTGGCCCAGAGCTTTGGAGGGGAGGAACGATATAGCAGCCCAAGGAGAAGGAACAAACAAGCTGGGTTCACTTTGTTGGGAGCCACTTTTTCTTTATGTGTTTAAACCCATCAGCGTTATTGCTAATTTTCGTTTTTTTTGAAATAATTTTACATTAAGAGGGGAGCTGCAAGGATAGGACAGAGAATTTGGGTTCTCAGGCACCCTCCAGCCAGCTTCCCGTGCTGTCAGCATCCTACATAACCACGGTCTACACTGCTTCAGGCACTCTGGAGGGGCCAAGGATGCACCTGTCAAGAAAAACAGATGCAATCTTTGTTCTCATGGAACTCACGAGCTAGTGGGGACACAGCCTTGGAACGGCCCCACGCCCGTGGTCACCAGTCACATCTCTCAGATGCCATAAAAGTCAGCATTGATGACTACTGGCCATTCCAGTAAACCTTGCAATTAGTCCAATGTGTGAATGTGTGAGAATCACCTCCCTGACTCTGGATCGCAGAGGAAAACAGGGAAGGTGGGCTGGGTAGCTCGGGGGCAGCCGAGGACAGGGGCGCCTGGGATCCCAGAGACCCGCATTAGGACCCTCGTGTGCACGCGTGTGGTTTGGGGTGAGCCGCTCAGCACTGATACTGGAGAATGGGGGGGGACATGAGGAGAGTGGGTGTGATTCAGTTTCGGGAAAGATGCCCTGCGTTGGGTCCGGCAGGGGGAGTTAATGAAGGATGGAGCGCACATTTGTTCCTCTGGACTATGGCAGCAGCATCCTGATGGCTCTGTGCTTCAGTCCTTGTCCCCCTGGATCTCTTCCCTACCTGGCGGTCAGCGGGATCCTGTTGAAAACGTTCAGTTGAATCATGTCCCTCCCCTTTCTAGAACCTTCCACAGCCTCCCTCTCTCAGGCCACAGAAACCCTGCGGTCAGACTTCCTCCCCACTGCTCTCTGCCTCTTCCTGGGCTGCTCCTGGAACTGGCCAAGCAGGCTCCAGCCTTGAGGCCTTGGCCCTTGTTGCTCCCTCAGCCTGGGAGGCTCACTCCCAGGTCCCTGCTAAGCTTGTTCCCTCACTTTGTTCACACCTAGCCTCCACTGTCACTGGCTCAGAACCATCCTTCCTGCCCATCTGGTACAGCAGATCACCTTGCTTTGTTTTCCTTCCCAACACTTCTTTTTTTTTTTTTTTAAGATTTTATTTATTTATTTGAGAGAGAGAGAAAGAGAGGGCAGAAGGAGAGGGAGAAGCTGACTCCCCACTGAGCAAGGAGCCCGATGAGGGGCTGGATCCCAGGACCCTGAGATCGTGACCCGAGCCAAAGGCAGACGCTTAACCGACTGAGCCACCCAGGTGCCCCTTCCCAGCACTTCTTACAGCCTGACAAGTTATGGCTTTGTTTTCTTTGTCTCCCTTCCACAGCATAAGCTGAGAGCACACTCTCTGTGTTCACTGCTCTACCCTGATGCCTGACACAGTGCTTGGCTCAGGGGAGACACCTCAGTAATATTTGTGGAATGAATTCTGTCTGCCTGAATTCTGCCTTCCTCCCTTCCATCTCCCCTCCTTCCTTCCTCCCTCCCTCCTTCCTTCCTTCCTTCCCCCTCCCCCCTCCTTCCTTCCTTCCTCCCTCCCCTCCCCTCCTCCCTCCCCTCCTTCCTTCCTTCCTTCCAACCTTCCTTCTTTCCTTCCTCCCTCCCTCTCTCCCTTCCTCCCCTCCTCCTTCCTTCCTATTAAGCAGCTGCTCTATGGCCACCATTTCCCTCCTGATATACAGAGAAGGGGTCTTTTGGAATGCTATGGTTTGGGCCCCCATTCTGGCCCCACCAAAGTCTCGTGGCCTCGCTGGCTCACTGGAGTGAAATGCTGAAGCCGGGATGGTGTAGATCACCTGCCCCTTTATGGTCCAGTGACAGACATGCCCCGGCCAGGCCCTTTCGGCCTGTTCCCCCCAAGCCCAGATGTGAATGTCATAGATGCCCACTCACCAAGGCCCCCGGCTTGTGCACCACAAAATCCCTTTCCTTCTGTCCCTTTCCTCCTGATCCCTGTTAAAAATTTCAGGCCAGGGGAAAAATTCAAAACAGCCGCTCGCTTAATCCGCTCTTCCTTGTATCTCTCAGCATAGCAGAGGGAAGAGCAGGATAAGGAGATGGGGCAGAGTTGGGGGGCAGGCAGATCAGGCCAGGCTGACCTTTCATTTAAGGAGATGCCTCTGACTGGAGAAGCCACGTCATCCCTGTTCCATGGGGCTTCCAGGAGGTCTAAGCAGCAGGACAGGAATGTGCCCTTCTCTTGGCTTCCTGGATCCAGCCAGCCTGCTTCATCAGATGGTTATAGAAGACCTGCTCCGAGCAAAAGTAAGGGAGGCAGGCAGAGCATCTGTCAACAGACTGCTGGACCAGCCTGAGGTGATGGCAATTTGAGCATCCATCCAACTGAATTCGTCCTGAGAGGAACAATTACTATCGGCTGGCTACATTGACCCAACAGGCCATATATCCTGGGCACCACGTTAACACAGTGCTTCATTAACCTCTGCAACTGCCCAGGGAGATGTTAATCCCTCCTGTTGTACAGATGAGGAAAATGAGACTCAGAAACTTGCCATGCTCTTAGAGCTAACTAAGTACTAAAGCCAAAATTCACATAGTCTGACTGCAACATTCATAAACTCAATCATGATGCTTAGCTACGAATGTTGCAGGATCACAGCCCTAGATATGTTTTATTTCACTTGCAAACACACGGATGCTTTCTAATTAAGTCAGTTTGCCAACATTTAAAACATGAGTGATTACAAAACGGCCGTTTCTTATTTTTCTTTTTTAGCTATTTATTTTTAAATATTTTTAGACTCACAAGAAGTCACAAAAACAGTACACAAAAGCTCTCTTATCCTCTTGACTCAATATCCCCCATGATAACATCAGAGGACGTTATCAAAACCAGGTCATTGACATCGGTGCCACACTATTAATAAACTGCGGAACATATCCCATTCTGCTAGTTTGTAATGCACCCGTATTGCAATGAGGTGATTTTAAATAAAAAGCATGGAATTCGGACAGCTATTAAAAAAATCCATCTCTGAAAACACTGAGCCAGATTTCAATATCCGGAGAGATAAGCTGGAATGGAGTGAAGGCTGCCTCATTTCAGAGGGGCTTTGGATCTTCATTTTGCCACGATCTTTGGCTAGTTGACCTCACTTGTGTACCTCACCAGCCTGGCCTCTGAAGGCATTTGTACTTGCTACTCTGCTGTTTCTAGGAGCTAGGAAAGATGTCCCCGTGAAATGAATTCCATCCTGTGATACACCACCCATCATGTACTACCAAGCCGTGATTATCCGGTGAGAGGTTGGCTAACCAGAAAACTTGTGAGGTGGAAAGGCATTTGTCTTATTCTTCGGGGCTCCACTGCAGAAATAAGAACTATGAGCTATGAGAGCCAAAGCAGGTAGATTTAATCGGGATGCCTTATGTGGTAGTGAGGCTTCCGGCATTTGGAGGCATTCAAACAGAGACGGAGCGGTCACCTGTTGAGACGGCTAGAGAAAACATCTTGGTTGTAAGAGGCAGGTGAGATGATATTATTCTTAGGACAATTTTAATGCTGAGGTTCTTGGGTTCTGATTCTGTAACTGGATGTCTGAAAATTAAAATATGGGGTGTGTGTGTGTGTGTGTGTGTGTGTGTGTGTGTGTGTACTCATTAGCTCCTTTAATCCCTACAATAGCAATCTGGTCTAGAAACAATTATTCTGCCCATTTAACAAAAATAAAAATACAAATAAAATAGAAGTGCTCAGAGAGGCCAAATAATGTGTCCAAGTCTGCTAGTAAGTAACTGAGTCTGATTTCAAACTTCTGTGTCTTTGGATCCTGAGTATCCACTCTCTAGTATATTCCACCACCTCCCCAACAGAAGCATCCTTTGGACACAATTATTTTTCTACATTTCCGTTTCCCCGAGAGAGAAGGATACATAAATCCATGGGGCATCTGGCAAAGGATTGGGTTGTGTACTCAGGACCTATTCAACCTTACTCCCTATCTCCATGATTTAGAAATTCTAGCCTGTGTACTGGGGTAGAGCTCAAACCACCAGGAGTGTTGATTAAAAATGAATCATCTCAGAGCCCAGACCTGGAAGTTTTGATTCAGAAGATCTGGCTGGAGCCTAGAAGAGCCTTTAAGAGCCCCTGCAGGTTATTCTTAAATCCAGCAGCAGGAATGGAACCAGATGTCCTGTACCACATTGGGATTCAACATGATGATCCTGGGAAATGTATTCCCTCATGCATACCTTTCTTCTTCCAATTACTTGTGCTTCTAGAGATGAGTGTGGAGCAACTCCTAGGGGCTAGATTCTGTGGTAGGCACTGAGGAATCATCACTGAACCAAATAGACTAAATAAAGAAATAAAACCCCTCGCCCTCATGAAGCTCATGTCTTACTGGGTAGGATTTTACTTATTTTTAATTAGATTCTATATTCCCAGGTGGGAAGGAGTAATTAGAAATCGAAGGATTCTGGGGAAATTTTTGAAAGTGGCTTCCAGGGGCTGGGAGGGGCATGACATGGGGAGTGAGAGCTCATGGGTGTCACGCTTCTTTCTGGGGGGATGAAAATGTTCTGGAATTAGACAGTGGTCATGGGTGGACAACCCTGTGAGTGTGCTGAAGCTCACTGAATTGTCCACTTTAAAAGGGTGAACTTTACAGTATGTGAGTTACACCAATAATAAATAAATAAAATCAATAAAAGCTAGTGAAAAAGGATGTGGAGAATCTGGATCATGCATGCATTGCTGGTGGGACTGTAAATAGCTCTGGAAAAATTGTTTCCAATTGAGAGGATTGAAAAATCCTCTCAAAACTAAAAATGGACTTACCATATAAACCAACAGTTGCACTCTTGGGCATTTCTCCCAGAGAAATAAAGGCTTATTATCATTCACGAACTTGAACACAAATGTTCATAGCAGCTTTATTCATAATGGCGCCAAACTGGAAACTACTCAAATGTCTTTTAATGGGTAAATTGTTAACTGCAATCTGCTCCATCCATATCATGGAATACAACTCGGGTATAAAAAGGAATGAACTATGAGTACACGGAACAACTTGGATGAATCTCAGGGGAATTATGCTGAGATTTTAAAAAGTATTCCCAAAGAGGGGCGCCTAGGTGGCTTGGTCGGTTACATGTCCAACTCTTGTTTTCAGCTCAGATCACGATCTCAGGGTCATGAGCCCACGCTGGGCTCTGCGCTGGGCATGGAGCCTGCTTAAAATTCTCTCTCTTTCTCTCCCTCCGCCCCTCCACCCCTCTCTATCCCTCTCTTAAAAAACGTTTTCCAAAAGAATGATTCTTTTTATGTATACATTTGTGAAATAATCTAATACTAAAGATGATTAAGGATGGGGATGACGGTATGGGTGTGGCTGCGAAGGGGTAACCCCAAAGAGTCTTCTGATGGGGCAGTTGAGTATCTTGATGGTGGTGGTGGCTACAAAAGCTGCAGATGTGGTCTAATTGTAAAGAACAACACACAAACACACACACACACACATGCACACACACACACAGGAGTACACAGATAACAGATGAAATCTGAGTAGGACCTGCAGAGTCTGGATTGTAGGAATGTCCATTTCTAGGTTTTGGCAATTTGCTATAGTTGTATAAAGTGCTGCCACTGTTAGCTTTGTGGAAGGCTGAGGGAATGGTGCACAGAATTTCCTTGTATGTTTCTTTTCAGCCTTCCATAAATCTATAATTATTTAAAAATAAAAAGTTAAAAGAAAGTGGCTAAAAAAATCAGAAGCACCAAATCAGTGTGTTGAGGATTCTACTATTTATAGAAAATAAGTAGAAAAATGTTATATATGAATTTGCTTGTATCTGCATAAACTCTCCGAAAAGATATACAAGGAGCTGATAACATTTGTCTAATGGGAATAGAACTGAGTGGCTGGGGGATAGAGGTGAGCAGAGAATTTTTGCTATTCCCTCTTTTGTATCTTTTGAATTTTAAAGCTCACATATATATTACTTATTGATAAATAAATATTGAAAATAATTTAACCAGGGGACTGGTAAGATGGAGTGGACAGACACGTTTTCCCCTATTCATCCTATAAGTACAGCTAAAACCCCTGGACATTACATATAAAATAAACATAAGAAGACCCTGAAAGGTGGAGAGAAGAAGGCAGACTGTCCAGGCAACTCCAAACCTGAGGAACAACACAGTGGTGAGTTTCTTGGGATTTCTTTCTGCCTCATATGTCCCAGACTATGTGCTGGGAAATAAGCAATGCAGAAATGCCCATTCTTCCACTTCTGTCATCAAAGATTGGGCAGAAAGCCTAGACTTTTACCTTTGTCAGGCTGTATTGAGGTGACCCAACTCCTTTGTTGGGGTGGCAGTGGTGAACACAGTGTGGGGAGCCTGGACTTGCACATCTGCTCTGAGGAATGAGTCACGCATTTCCCTCCTCACTGGGATAACATCTGAAGAGGCCTCGTGGAGAGTCAGGACTTACACCACTGCTCAGTAATAATGAGGCCACCAATGTTGTAGTAACAGTGGAGATTATATGAGGAGCAGGAACATGGTTCATGTCCCCTCCCTGGTAGGGTTGTATCAGCAGAACAGTAATGTGGTTCACGTCCCCCTCCCAGATAAGGGGGTATCAGTAGGGAGACTGAACTCCCATCCCCACCCATCAGTAATGAGAAGCCCCTTCTCCACTGGGTTTCAATCAATGGAAGCCAAGTGTAGAATCTGGAATTCCATCCCCACATGTCAGTAATGACATTGTGCCCCCTCTTTCCTTACTGGAGCAGTGTCAGAAGAGGCTTGCTAAGACACACAATCTAAATAAGATGCAGAGACTTACAATGTAATATTCAAAAATGGCCAGGTAGCAATCAAATATCACTTGTTAGACCAACAATCAAGAATATCTCAACTTGAATGAAAAAAAGAAAGAAAGAAAAGCAATTGACACAATCTGACACCAAGGTGACAGAGATGTTGGAATTCTCCAACAAGTATTTTAAGTAGCTGTCATAAAAATGCTTCAGTGAGGAATTATGAACACAGTTGAAACAAATGAAAATATAGGAGGTCTCAGAAAAATAGAAATTCTTAGTAAAGAAATATGATATGAAGAAGAACCAAATGGAAATTTTAGAACTGCAAGCATACAAAAGATGAGATAGAAACTCAGTGGATGGGCTCAGCAGCAGAATAAAGAGGAGACAGAGAGGAAAGTGAACTTAAAATAGAAACTACTCAATCTGTATTCAGAGAGAAAAATAGATGGAAAATAACCTGAACAGAACAAACATAACATAACAAAAGATCCAACCTCTTAGGTCACCAGAGTCCTAGAGGAGAGGACAATGAGGAGGCATGAGAAACTATACAGAGAAATGAGGGCTGAAAATCCCCCATATTTGGCAAAAGACATAGACCTACAGATTCAAAAAACTGGGTGAATTCCGAACAAGATAAATCCAAAGAAATCTACAGCAAAGCTGTAAAATAAACCGAAGTGAAGTTAAAAGAACTGAAATCATGTACCATGTGTTCTCTGTCCACATGGGGATGCCACCAGAAAGATAACAGAAAAATCTCCAAACACTCAGAAACTGAACACCATACTTCCAAATGATCCAGGGTCAAACAGGAAATCTCAAGAAAAATGTAAAAATACATTTAAGTGAAAGAAAATGAATATACAACATATCCAAATTTGTTATGCATGAGTAAAACAGGGTTAAGAGAGAACGACATGGCCTGTAATGCTTACGTGGAAAAAAAAAGTAGTCTTAAATTAATGATTGAAGCTCTTGCCTTAAGAAACGAGACAAAGTAGACAAAATAGGCCAAAGCAAGTAGAGAGAAGGGAATAATAAAGATAAGAGCAGAAATCAATGGAACTGAAAACAGAAAAACAGAAAGCTGGTTCTTTGAAAAGATCAACGTTATTGACAAACCTCTAGTGAAATGGTAAAAGGGAAAAAGAGAGAGGACACAAGTTACAAACATTCGGAATGAAACGGGATGTCACTGCAGACCCTGCAGTCATCAAAGAATAATGAGATAAGAAGTGAGTCTGGGTAGTGGTTCAGTGTATGTTCTTCTAAAAAGACCCTGAGACTTGGACGCAGGTGGTTTATTTGGAAGGCGATCCCATGAAGCAAAAGGGGAGGAGAGGAGAAAGTGAGATGGGGAATGGAGAAAAACCAGTGAGGGGTGCACTCCTGAGCAGGTCGCTGTTGTGGGCACCTGGGACTCAGTCCTGCTGACGTCCCTCCGAGGAAGCACCTCGGTATCATCCCATTGGGGCTGGATGAGGCTGGGCCACTGTCCACTGGCCTCCAACCCCGAGTCCTGTGGTGCACGATGCAGGAGAAAGCCAGGCAGAGAAGAGTCTCCACACCTTGTTCTGGAGGGGAAGGCAGGACATAGATAGCACCTGCCCTGCACAGGATCCAGGAACATGCTGCACTCCACAATGGAACCGAATCTGCTTCTTCTGACGGCCTTTGAGCCACAGATCTCAGAACCCATCATCTGACAGCAAAGGGGACAGCAAGCAGTACCGTCCTCTTGGCGATGAGCCTTATTCTGGGGTAGAGAGAAGAAGGATGATCATCTCCTCTTTTCAAGACAAAGAAACTGAGGCTCAGAGATCTTACCTAACTCACCTCAGGACACCCAGTTGCTGCTAAAGTGAGGACTCTCAAACCCCCCCCACCAAGAGGTCTTTTTTTTTTTTTTTTTAATTGCCTCTCCTAGAGCCCAGGACTCAGCAAATATTTGCTCAGCACACGTGTTAATGAAACCAGTTCCTCCTCATCCCAATGGACACATATGAAGGGGAACTTTAAAATATTCTACTTATTCCCTCCTAGCCAGATCCCCAAGGAAAAGAGCCAGAATTTGTGCACCAGCCAGCCATTTCCTGGAGTTGAAATCTGTCAGTGTCAGACAGAAAGACACTGAAGGGTGGGTTTCTTCAGGTACGTGGAACTCCCCAAGCCCAAGGGATCAAAGATTCCTCTTCTTTGCATAGTGGCCACTCCAAGGGGGCTCACTCAAGGTCTGGCAAGCATCTCATTGGCACTGGAGTCCATGGGTTAATGTGAGATAAGCAGGGGGATGCCTGGATGGGGAGGTTCAGGCGGTCAAAACAGAAGGGCAGGTGTCTGTGAACTTGTCTCTTCAGTAGGCTAAGTGAACTCAGGGAGGATATGCTGGTCATGACTTTGACTATTGTTTGATACTATTCTTCCCTCATGGTCCCAGCTGGAGAGTGACCATGTTTATACTGTGTGGCCCTCACTCTCTGGGTGGATTGGGAAATCCAGTCCGTGACTGGGATAATTGAATCCGTCTCTCTGAGACTATGAAGTAAGACACACAGAAAGTACAGTCAGGTGGGGTGAGCGCTTAGACTGGCAGGCCATATATAATCAAGGTCAGAGCCGGGAATTTTGCAATTCAAGGTTCAAGGGGATTAAGAAAGCCGCAGGTGCCAGTAGGAATTCTTTCGATCACAAGTGACAGAAACTTAAAAACAAATTAGCTTACACATGAAAATGGGGTTTACTGGATCAGGCAACTGTAAAATCCACCACAATGTAGGCATCAGGCGCTGCTTGATGCATGGGCTCAAAAGATGTCATACAACCTATTTCTCTCTTCACAGCTGAGCTCTGCCCTACTCCACATGGAGAGCATTTGGCTTGACTCCCTAAAAGGATTTATCTGGGTGGTTGCAAGATGACTTCAGCAGGTCCAGAACCTATGTCGCCCATCTTTGGAAACTCGTGGTAAAGACAGAGAATGTTTCTTCCAAGATGCCCCAGCAAAAGCATCTTACTGACTCTGGTTGGACCCTGAGACCATCCCTGAACCAATTTCTGAGACCAAAGGGAACCTAATAGAGAGCTGATTCGCTAAGATCTTGGCAACAAGCTGCATCCCTAGCGTTGGCCAGTTCGACCTTAACCAGATCACGTGGTCTGACAAAGAGAAGGAGGGGATCCACATACATCTGGAAGAAGAATGAATGGATGGGGCTAAGTCCCTATACCATTACTACATGGAAGGTGGGTGTATGCCCAGAAGGAAATGGAGCCCAGGGTAAAAGAGAGACAGGGGACCCTGGTCACACAGAAAAGGATAGAGAAAGACCAAGGGAGGGAGGAAAGGGAGGGAAGGAGAGAGAGAGAGAGAGAGAGAGAGAGAGAGAGTGATCCACCCCCCTTAGACCCTCATATTCATACTCATTCCCAGAAGTCCCAAGTGGAATAGCCTCTATGTCTTTACAATGAGCCTCCCGTTTTTCTCCAGATGGGTTTCTGTTTCTTACCACCACCAGCCCCAAACTCAGACAAATGCTGGCATCCCCTGGCCACCCGGACCGACAGTTGGACAGACACAACGGTGAAGGGAACTCTGTGTCTGGATGCACTTTAATAGATGAATCATGAGCTCCCACGATTTCAGCATTAATTTCTTGAAGTGCAATTGTCTCCCCCGTTACTAAGCACTGTTAGTCCTAATTAGCCAGTTTGCAGGCAATTTTTCAACCTCTCAAGTAGTGAAATAAAATAATGAGCTCTGCTGAGGAGGCCTGGAAAGGCAGCCAGTTCACTGGGGAACTGGTATTTTATTACCAATTCCACTCAGGGTTAAGCTATGGGCTTTTTGTTTTTTTTTTTTTTCCCCCACTTTCCTCCTAATTGTACTTTCAACTCAGGAGAATCATGTCAGGATAGTAAGATGAAAGATGCCTCTATGTTTCCTTTATAAACGAGCTCGATTTAATTCATGATTACACCCAGTTAATTTGGATGCCTTAACGATCCTGTTCGCAGGGAAAGGAAATCAGATGGAATGCGTTGTGCCCACCTCATTCGATAATGTCTCTAAGGAGTTTCTCTATTAGAAGGCAAAATATAAAAATCATCTTCCTCTCTTTCCAGATGTGTCTTTGGACCTTGATCTTCTTTCATTTTGATGACTTGAGTCAACCAACAGAAAGTAAGAGTACAAACAAAGGGAGCAGATCAACTTGTTAAAATTCCAAATCTCGAAGTACTTCATGATCTGGCCACTCTCCCCTGCTGGACCTCATACATCAGGTGCTTAATACATGCAAGTTCTAGGAAGGAGAACGCCTCCTCCCTAGCTCAGCGCTCCTCCTGCTGCCTGCTGGCCCATAGGGGGAGATGCTTCCCCTTGAACAGACTGAGAGAAAATATTTGCAGAAGATCTCTGGTAAAGGACTGTTATCCAAAATATACGCACACAAAAAAAACCTTAAACTCAACAACAAGAAAACAAACAACCTGATTAAAAATAAATCAAAGTAACAGACACCTCACCAAAGAAGATTTACAGATGGCAAAAAAGCATATGAAAAGATGCAACTAATATTACACTGTAGGTTAACTAACTGAAATTTAAATAAAAACTTGAAATGACAAAAAAAAAAAAAAATACTCCACATCATATGCCATCAGGCAGTACAAATTAAAACAACACTGAAATACCACTACAAACCTATTAGAATGGCCCAAATCCCATACACTGACAACATCAAAAGCTGATGAGGATATGGAGCAACAGGAACTCTCTCACACGGTGGGAATTCAAAAATGGTGCAGCCATTTGGAAGACGTTTTGGTAGTCTCTTACAAAACAAAACATATGCTTACCATCTGATCCAGCAATCACACTCCTTGATATTTACCCCAATACTCCCTGATATTTACATCTGCACAAAATCCTGCACATGGCTGTTTGTAGCAGCAACACCTGGAAGAAATCAAGATGTTGTTCAGTAGGTGAATGGATCAATCAACTGTGATATATCCACACAATGCATTATTATTCAGTGCTAAAAAGAAATGAGCAATCAGGTTGTGCAGACATGGAGGAAACTTCAATATGTATTTACTAAGTAAAAGAAGTCAGTCTGAAAATCCATACTGTATGACTCCAAGTACAGAGCATTCTGGAAAAGGCAAACCATGGAGACAGTAGAAAGATCAGTGGTTGCCGGGGAATAAGGGGGAAAGAGAGATGAATAGGTGGAACACAAAAGATTTTTAAGGCAGTGAAGTTATTCTATATGATACATATAATTCCATATGATACTATAGGATTCTATGCGATACATATCATTACACATTTGTCCAAACCAATAGAATGCACAACACGAAGAGTGAACCCTAATGTAAGCTCTGGAGTTTGGGTGATAATGATGTGTCAGTGTAGCTTCATTGGTTGTAACAAATTTACCACTTTGGTGGGGGACACTGATATCAGGGAGAGCCCATGCAGGTGTAGGGGCGGGCGCTATATGGGAAATCTCTGGACCTTTCTCTAATTCTGTTATGAACCTAAAACTTCTTTAAAAGATAAACCCTATTGAGAAAAAGCTCTCCAGCAGTTGGCATACAAAGTCTTGTGGTGAGAGACAATTTTGGTTATCTACCATTATACAACAAACAACCCCAAAACTCAGTTGGGTCAGTTGGGCTGTTCCCCCACTGTTTGTGCCTGAGTTCAGCTGGAGAGTTGGCTTGGCTGCATCCTTCCACGATGACCCAGTCGCATGTCTGGCAGTTCGTTGGTGCTGGCTGTTGGCCGAAGCCTTTTGGTTTTCCACCCTGTTGCTTCTTACCCTCCAGTAGGCTAGACTGGCTATGCAGTGCTGTCCAAGGGAGTGAGCCCCGGTGCACAAACATTCATTAAACCTCTGCTGGTACCATGTCTGCCCACGTCCCACTGGCCAAAGCAAATCACAAGGCCAAACCCAGAGTCCATGTGGAAAGGAATGCACAAGGCTGTGGATAATGGGATGCATGATGGTGTGTTGGGGCCTTACCGCAGCAAACTACCTAGGACAGAACAGTAGTGACAGTCAATTCAGTCTCAGTGGGACCCTCTACTAACTGGCCACAAGACACTGCAGTGAACATCTGGTAGGATGACTGACAGACACGTTCATCTGTTTCTTTGTTCTTGTTAGATTTTGGTGATCGTGTTGGATACAAGCAGGAAGTTAAACCTTTCAGTGATCCTGTGTTTGAAGGGCATTTTTAGGAGAAAATGGGACCTTTTTGAAGCTAGCCTTCTCCTGTTTTTTTTGTGGCATTATTGAGACTAGCAAGGCAGGCATCCCTATTGAGAAGGAAAGAGAGAAAGTGAGGACCTTTGGGGATATCAGCAGAGAGAGGTTGGATCCTTTTAAGATTGGGAAGGAAAGTGAGGCCTGTAGGGTCCTCAAGCACTGAAGATCTGTGACTAGCTTCCTTTTAGCACCCCAGGAAGATTACAGACTGGGTGGGGATCACCATATGGTGCTTTGAGAGAAGCTGTGTCCACTCCAGTGTGGACACCACACATGCTATGCAGTCCAAGGCCTCCATCCACCTTGGAGTTGTTCAACATTGAGGCCCTGCCCACTGTCATCCACCCATCCAAGGGGAAACTCCCAAATGTTTGCTTTGTGTGAGCCCCCAGGACATTTGCAAGATCCAGCCTGGGGGGAGAGGGAGCCTCTTCAATTTCCCTCTGTGGGCAGGATGGAGGCCCTGAGTGAGACATAATTGGATTTAAGGGCAATAATATTAATTTTAGTTCTTGCACTCTTAAATTTGGGGGCTAAGGTTCATTTTGCTGCAGCTCTTTCTTGCCCACCATGTTGGAAAAATATTGAAAAATGTTCTATGGGAGTCAGCACCAAGACCTCTAGACTACACGTCTTTCCTCCCCCTGGGTCCCCATGCACAGGGCATGGCTGTGGCCTGCATCTTCTCCATCCACACCCTCCCTGCACACACTTCACTATCTCTGCTGATGCCTGGTTTCCCCCTTCCCTGTCTTTACCGTGTTTGTTTTTCATTCATCCCACAGATCCCTTTGTTGGACACATCTCTTGGCTGAAAAAAGAAAGGAAAAGGAAAACATAGGCAGGGTATAGAGAGGACTGCACTCCTGAGTCTGGATCCAGGGCTGGCCTCTTGCAGCTCAAGCAGGCTGTGAGTAAGAGGAGCTCATCTGAGTCTGACATTTGGCCGCAGCGTGAGCATCCTTGCAGGGCCTGTCTGCTGAGGGCTAGCTTGTTTCCAGAGGGCATCTCGGTGGTAATTCTTATCAAAAGAAAAAAACTATATTGAACTGGGCAGTCGGAGTGTGTGGAAGCACACTTCTGTGTTGAGAAACTGGATCTACTAGGTCAATTTCCTAAAGAAAAATGAGGCACAGTGAAGCCAGCCAGTATAGACAGAGTCCCTGGGAGGGGGCTGCCCATCTTGTCTGGGAGCCTATGTGCTATTTAACCCCCATTTGACTGATGGCTTGTGAACGTGTGTGTGTATGTATGTGTGTGTGTGTTGCTAAAGTAATTAAACAGGAAGCCCATTGGGGTGAGGGGTTCTAATGCCTTGATAGTCCACACAAGCAAACCAAATCCTAAACCCAAAAAGCGAACCTTAAGACAAACCAATCACAAACGTCCAACAAGGCTTTCCCCAGTGACGCGACTGCTTAAAGCTATCACCAAATAATTGCTTTGCTTTGCTTCAGCATCTTCTCTATAAAAACCCTGCCCCTAACTCCTGTTGGTGAGGCAGTCCTAACCATCTCTGGTTTGATGTCCACTCATTTCTATCTGGCAAATGAAATCTTAGTCTCAAATAAACTCTTAGGACTTTTCATGTGCCTCAGTTTACCTTTTGACAGCATCTATGTGTGTGTGCATGTACATGTGAGAGTGTGTGTGTGTGTGAGTGTGCGTGTGTGTGTGTGAGTGAGAGAGAATAAGACGAGGAAGGGAGGGAGAAGAGGGGAGGGGAGGAGACAAAACAGGAGAAGAAGAAAAGTAACATCTTGAGCGCCCACAATCTTTCTGGGCACCATAAAAAGCTGCTCCCTCCCGAAGGTGGTCCTCATCCCCACAGACCCAGACCACACCCCTACACCAGCTCAGTAGGATCAACCCCTCCCCGCGTTCTGCCCAGACTTTCAGGCACCTGCCATTTTCAAGCTAGTCATTTTCAAATCCTTGTCTCCATGAGCCTCACTTGGCCCAGGCATATAAAGACTGTCAATGAATAAATGAAAGACAGAATGAATGAATGAATGAATGAATGAATGAATGAATGAATGCCAGCAGAATTACGAAAAACAACTAGAATTTGAAAAGATGTAGATCATTTGAGAGAAAAAAAGGAATGGTGTGTTTGGTGGTGGTCTCAGGGGTTGGGATAACCCCACACTCACTGCCCGAGTGTTCAGCTGGATGAAGAGGGATCATGGGGTGCAGAGGGCCCAATGAGAATGGGGGCTGGACAAGACAGGGCCCCTGAACTCGGGTTGTAAGAAGCCCTCCCGCCCCTGGCGAGTAACCGCTGCAGATGCAGAGAGGAGCCTGACTTCCTGGGCAGTCTCCAACCCATCTCCCTTTTTAAAAGTGGTCCAAATCCCTCTCTTCAAGTTGGTGGAGCAAACTGATAATTAAGCAATTAAGCATCAAAAGGAGGCTCTTACAGCCTTGGCACTTGTTCCGAAAACCAGTGAAGAAATTACAATGGAGATAAAGGACAGTTGATCTGGGTCTCCTTTCAAAGGATGGGCAGTCCCCAGGGGGTTGGGCTGCAGGGTGGTCCAGGGCAGATGTCTTGGCCAAGCCCTGGGTCTCCCAGGAGCCCGACTTCTGAGAGCCAACATCTCCCCTGCCCCATGCACCTGCCACTGCATGCCAGGTGGGGGTGGGTATGGCACTTCCCAGACTGGGGTCCGAACCCTTCTGGAAGTCCCCTGGGCCACGTTGGCGGGGCCAGAAAACCTGGCACCTCTTCTTGGCATGTCGGTTGTCCTCAAAGTATTGAGATTATGGATGCTTAGATATATCAATTGTTAAATACTTGAAAACGTCATTTCTCATCTGAAAGAAACCATTCTGTGCCAGGCACTTTTCTCAGCACTGCGAATACATAGCAGGGCCTGAAACAAAGAGTTCTTGGCCATGTGGAGCTTGTATTCTAGTTGGAGAAAACAGATAATAAACAAATGAATAAGGAAAGTATCCAGAATGTCAGGGTGTGATAAGCATAAAGTAGAAAAACAGCAGGAGAGGGAGACAAGTGGATGTTTTGGGGTGACTCAAGCCAAGTCCTACCCCCACCCCGCCCCCAGATGTCTGAGCTCCTGGAAGGTCTCCTCACTGGTTTTTCTGACTTCAGTTTTCTGTTTCCAGTCTGTCCTGCACATTCCAGCCAGAATGGCTTTGACCCGTTCAAATCAGACCAGATCACTTACCCACTTAAAAATCCAAGATGATTCCCATTCGTCAGAGGTGAGGCCTCAGGTGCCCGCAAGCACGAGGCAGGGAAGGTAAGTGGGTGGAGTGGTATGGTAGGGGCTGTGTCAAACTAAAGAAGATGAGCTCAGGCCTAAGGGGACCACAGCTCCTCACCTCTAGTTGGTAGCTATGAAGAAATACAGACCCAGTGTTGCCAGATTTTGATTTATTTATTTTTTTTAATGAGAACTGAAATCTTGATACGTATGTGAAATCTCACTTTCAAATGTTGGCAGTCAATTAAAAAAATTTTCAACACTAATGGGTTCAGCAAAACATGTCTCTGGGCCAATTCTGGGCCCCTGGGGCCACAAGTTTGCAAATTCTGGTAGAGGATAAAATCTGATCCCTGTCAGAGCACTCACCATCTGCACAAACTCACCCTCCCAACTTCCTTTGCCTCTGCCCCCACCTCCCCAAACACACACAACACTCATATTTTGGCTATAGTAAAGTGAGCATTGTTTCCCATGTCAAACACCTTCTATCATACCCCTGGGCTACTTTTCTCTCTATGTAGAATGGCGAACTCCTATTCACACTACAAGACCCAGCTCAAAGTCACCTTCTTTGTAAATCCTTCCATTATCCTCCAGACAGTGATCATTCCTCCTTCCTCAGAACTTTCATAGCATTAGGCACATGTGTTTGCTGTTAATACACAGATTATATGGTAAATTGTTGACATGTCTGCTCTCTCTGTGATTTTCTTGAAGAAGAGATAGTTATTTACATTCCAAGAAAAGATGCTCAGTAGATGGATGAGAGGGTAGAAAAGCACATGGTTAGGAGCTCAGGCTCTGGACACAGAAAGATCCTGCTAAAATCTCAGCCCCACCATTTCCATGTCTACAATGGACTCTACTTATCTGTAAAATGGGTACAATGCTTTAAAGGAGTTTATTCCTGTAAAATGCCTGGCACAGGGTCAGCTCTCAATAAATGCTCAAAAAAGATCAAAAGGAAGAGTAATCGATTTCTACTTGTGGATATGGAATAGTGGCTTTCAAAGGTCTCTTTCAAGGTCAGCCCTTAATGAAGACAGGGCTTTCACGTTGGTGGAACCATGTTGCATGGAACCCAGGGCCCATGTGTCGATTCCATGGTGGAGCCAGAGTTCTGGGGGGATGAATCTCAGGCACCATTTGGGCCCCTCTCTTTGTACCAGACTTCACGGTCCTTGTCTCAGATCCCTCCCCACTTCCCTGCCAGAGCACAATATTTCAGTAGCTTTAAACATGTTTCTTTGTAAAATTGGGATCCTCTGTTCTGTGAATAACACCAACAACACAAACTTCTGAGTCTTAACATTTCTAAATGTTGACATTGGTCTCTGATCTCGGCTTCAATCCCTTGAAATAATTAAGGCTGGATTTTCATATATCCGTTCTAAAGATGAGGAGCCCAAGGCCTAGAGAATATAAGTGACTTTCCTAAAACCATCCAGCCAAGTTCAGCGGTGGAAGTGACTCGAGAATGCCATTGACATCCTCTAGCTTTCTGCCTATTTACCATATCATGTGGGGTCTTACACGGCCCTTACCTCAACATCATTCATTTGACAAATGTGGCTGGACACCTGCACAGGAGTGCAGGTGTGAGAAGCAATGCCCCCGTCCCCATGGAGCTCACAGTCCATGTCAAAGAAGGCTGGCTGGAGTTCCGAACTTGCTGTCCGCATCACTGAACCAACGGGTGAATTCACGAGAAAATTCAACCCCTACTTCCTGAGCATGAACTGTCTTGGGAGTGGAAGGATGGATATTTGTGGTGAAGATGCTTCGGGAATGTGTTGGCTTTCCTAGGGCCGCCCTAACAAATCACCACAAACTTGGCAGCTTAAGTCAACTGAAATGTATTCTCTCATAGTTCAGGAGGTCTGAAGTCCAAACTCAAGGTGTTGGCAGGGTTGAAGGAGAATCCTCCCCCATGCCTCTCTCTCCCAGCTTCTGGTGGCTGCTGGTGCTCCTTGGCTTGTGGACACACCGTTCCCCCGGTTGGGGTAGGGGGCTCTTCTCTGGAAGATTATATTCCGTGTTCTTGGTACAGTAGGTCAGTGTTTACCTGTGGGGAGGCTTTGCATAGCACCCCATGGGGGTGGTGAGAGAGCCAGCACCAGACACGGAGCACCTCCGAGTTGAAATCAAGCCCTCCTGACAATGGCAGTAGCATAGCAGGACCCAGGGTCAATGCAGGCAGATGTTATTTTTCCAAGATAATCGTGCACTCCAAAGGAAAGAAGAGAGTGGACACGAGCCAGCCTTTGATGGCAGTGTCTAGAAATCATCCTACTGAAAAGACCTTCGTGAGCCTACAGGACCTTGCTCCGGCGGAAGGTAAGTAAGTCACATGACCGTTTGCGGGAGACTCACTTCAGGAAGCTCAGACAGGTCAAACCCACTGCGTTCTAGATCGTGCACCTTCTTTTCTAAAATGGGTTGCACAAAGGTGACGAAGCCAGGTTTGAAGTGCAGCTATCAGCCCTGCCACTTTAAGCTGGCCTTGGGAAGGTTACCCCCCACCCCCACCCCCCCACCGAGCCACGGTCTCCTTGTGCATAATATAATGAGTTATGGTAGTACCTTTTTAACAGGATTATGGTCATAATTAAATTAGAAAATCAATGTATAGTTCTTAGCATAGTGCCTGGCTTGTGGAAATATTCAATATATTTTAGCTGTTTATTGTTTTTAATTCCATTCCCATTTTCTTATGAAGGACTTTTCCTTTTTATGACCCTGATAGGGTTCTCTGTCCTGCTATCCCAGAAATAAGTCTTGAGATGTTGGCATTAGGGTTCTGCTTAGTTGGTTTTGCTTTCTGTTTATCCAGGCAAAGTGTCCTTATATAACCATGCCGGTATGGGTTCTTAGCTTTTAAAATAATGACTGCATGTTTAAAACTATGCCTACTCACTATAGTAATTTCAATGGTGCCAAAGTAGGAAGAAGGAAGTAAAAGAAATCCCTCGGAGTCTTCATACCTAAAAATAGCCATTGTCAACATGAAGTGCATCTCATTCCAGACAGCTCCCCGGCAGATACCCAGAAAGACAGACAGACAAGAGAAGCTACATGTAGTAAGTAAAGCCGTAATATAGTTGCTATTGAACTAAGTGCCTAAATCAAAAGTTCCTGAATTTGACAGAAGAAAACACAATTGAGGCGTAACTGAAGGATCTGCCAGAATTAATTCTTCACGACAAAATGTATCATTCCTTTTAAAAACCCTCTATGGTTAAGGAAAAAAAAAAGTAAATATATATATATATATATATATATATATATATGGGCAGAGGTAGGAATCAGTGCTACTTTTAACTTCATATTTTGATTTTGGACAGTGTGGCGGGACGCCCGCTAAGCAAGATGACAAAATGTTGGCATCGGTATACCCCACCTGGTGTCCCAACTCTTGAGGTTTTAAATGACATCTTTAGTCTTGCCTGGTGACCATGTATCCATTTTGTGCTTTGTTCTGGGCGACTCGAACTCAGGCTGTGGAGTCTGGAATCTGTAATTACATAGACTCAGAGTTCACATGGCTACTTAGCAAAGCTCCTCACTCTCTGGTTCTGTGTTGTCTCTGCCCTGGCAACATTGTTACTATTATACCGTTATTTTAAATGAGCGGAGGAGTGCTATCATTTCTGATCTATTTCACCCTAAATATGAAGTAAACGTTCCTAAAGAACATTTGCCCTGTTTCCTTTATGCCGAATAACAGGAAGGAAGGTACCAGGATTCTAGTTCCTTCTCCTCAAACCTCTATGAACTTTGCTCCATTTTCTTGCTGATGTTTAATGCTGTGGTGGAGAAGTCTGAAGCCACCTCGATTTTTCCCGTTGTCTGTGGCATGTCTTTTTCCTGGAAGAGAATATGCACTTCCCTTCTGCAGATTGTTTTTTCCTTCCGGTTTCGGAGAATTGTCCCTTGAATATATTTGCATTTCTTTTCCTTTTGTATTTGTTGAGTTCTCTACTTCAGGGACTTGACTGGTCTTGACATTGGCTTACTTCGCCCTCGCTGTTTCCCTACCACCTGCCTTAAATGCTTTAACCTCATGGTCTTATTTCTCTATTTTAAATGCAATTATGTCAAGACTTGCTTCTCTGTTAGTAAATCAATTTTCGGCTCCATCTATTTTATTCTTTGATGCTTCTCAATTACCATTTCTGCATGAATGTTATTTGGTCTCAATTTGTCTTTTCAGCGCCTTCTTTTCTAAAATGGGTTGCACAAAAGTGATGAAGCCAGGTTTGAAGTGCAGCTATCAGACCTGCCACCTTAAGTTGGCCTTGGGAAGGTTTCCCCCAAGGGTAACGCCTCACTCTTTGGAAAACTCGTTTTGTCTTTGAATTCCCGTTTGGTTGACGTCATGTTCTGGTGAGGTTCTTTGCCACAGATACTTGGGCGGTATTTCCTCCTCTTCCTTCTGGCATTTTCTTCCAGACAGCTTTTCTCATCTCCAGTGTCCATCCCATGTTTCTTCCTGTCTCTCCCCTTCCCCCAAAGTAGGTTTGCAGTATTGTTACGTTTTCTGGTTTCGTTCTCATTTTCCACTTGCTACGGGAGAGTAAGGCTGAAGCTTCCATCTTGCCAGACCTTCCAAGCCACAGTGTGAGGGCTGGAATTTTGTGGTGCGGCTACTTCTCTGTAGCTGAGGTCAGGTGGGCTGGCAGGTGGAGGGCAGGTGGAGGTGAGAGCGGTCCCAGAACAACCAGACTCTGTTCTCTTCCCAGAGGTCATCCATTGCCCTCTGCCAGCATCCACCCTCTACCCAGGAGCTATCCTGGAGGGTACCCACTGCCTTCAAATTGCTCCCCAGTTCAAAGGGGCAATGTGAGTCTTTGTCGCCGTCAAAAGTATCACTGCGTGTTGTTTGCTTCTCTCATCTTACTCACCTCTCTCCCCGGCAGCCTAGGTGACTAGCCCGAAAGCCAGAGCAGGAACAGAGCTCCCCCACTTCTGCCCTCACGTCTCATTACTTTGGAAATATTCCTGAGGATACAAGGGTTTCTGTGACCTCGCCAGGACCCCAATGGGGCATGGGACAGAGGTGAGAAAAAGTCAGGAGTCATCCTGCTCTAAAAGTTCTGTTTCTTTACTTGGTGAAGCATTTTGTAGATTACGGCATTCCAAAAATCTCCTTCTCTTTGTTCTTCTTGATTACGGTTCTGGTTATTTTTACTGTTGTTTATTTATTCCATTAGTACTGAGGGAGAGAGATTCTGTGATCATTTTATTTTTTCCCCTTTACCCAGAAGATCCTTTAATAAGGATTTTGTATTTCAAGTAAAAGGTGATCAAAGCTTACAGTAGCTAAAAATGCATTGCTGGAAGTCCTAGAAAAGTCAAAATACTCTTAAAAATAAGAACATAATTGGAGGCTCACACTACATGATTTCTGGATTTACCAGAAAGCTATAGTAATCAAGAAAGTGTGGCATTATTGACAAGAACAGACATATACATAGAAGAAGAGGATAGAGTCCAGAAATAGACCCACCCCTTGTGACAAAAACACAGAGACAGTCCAAAGGCAGGAGGAGGAGAAATTATACTTAATGTACTAATCTGGGTCTGATTTTTTTTTTTCTGAATACCATGGTGTTTTTGAGATCCACATATTGTATGGTGTTTATCAGAAGTCTGATCCTTTGGTTGCTGAGTAGTATTCTATTGTAAAAATATGCTATGTTGACATACTTTCTCATTCTCCTGTGGAGGGATATTTCAGTTGTTTCCAATTTGGGGCCGTTCTGAATAAAGTAGTTAAGAACATTCTGGTATAACTAACTAACTAAATAAGACTTTATGGAGGAGTTTTTGGTTTTTTTTTAAATAGGACTGAACTTGGAAGTTGGAACTGGAATTAAGAGGATACCACTTACCCATTGTTGGCATCTATATGTTCCTTTATGCTGTAAAGTATATCTGGTATAGAATATTCTGTGCCTCTCCTCCACTGGGCTTATTCACTCCAGTTGCCTATAAATTCCAGTCCACCTGCTGCCCTCGTGCACCCGACTTTTCTACCTGGGGGCAGGAAGGAACTGTGGTCAGAAACAGGGCCTGGATTATCTGGATCCTAGTCCTAGCTCATCATTCCCTAACAGTGAAAACCCTTGGCACAGTTCCCAACTCCTCTGAGCTTCATCTCCCTGCATTTCCAGGGCCCCTTGAAGGGTTAGGTGAATGAACACACACAAAGGTAGAATAATGTCTGGTACATAGTGTAAGCGCCTATTGTTTACATAGCTTTGTACCCCTGGAAGCCTGAGCACTGACTGTCCATCCAGAAAGATCTCCCAGGGCCATATTTTCCTTGGTGCAGTGGTGCAACATGTGGGAGCTGGGGAGTCCCTTCATGCTCAGTGGAGCTGACTTCAGCGCTGGACAGAGCCAGCAGCCTCCTGCTGTAACTTCAACACACCCCCAGCCATGGTGAGGCAGCTCAGTCATGACTCTTTAAGTAGAGACTTCTTGGGCTTCATGGTTTATGTGGGGTTTGGTCCCTTTTCTGCCTGTTCATTGTCCCCTTCTGGCTTTCTATGATTCCTTTGTCCTGAACACCGATTCAAGGTATTAATTAGCTTGACTGTAGTTATCATTTTGTGATATATGCATGTATCAAACCATCATGTTGTACGCCTGAAATATATACAGATCCCAGTTTTTAAAAATGGCCTTAGGAACCCCGGGGGGAGGGGGCTAGCCAATCTGAAAGTCTTGCTGTGGTGGGCCTGACAGCCTGCCTGCTCATTATGTCACACCTTGAAGTCTGGGCTCCATCTTGTTCTCCTACTTGTCCAGCTCTCAAGTCATCCTGAAATGCCACCTGGATTGGCTGGGATTGTGCACTGTAGTTCACTGACGCATGGCCTTTCTCCCTAAACCCCAGCCTGCTTTTGATCAGTCTTTAATCTCTTCACTCATCATATGCCATGCCCACTGGATTGGCCTTTCATGGCGGTAAAGGATCAGGTTAGTGTTCAGCAGGTCTGTGTATATTACTTCACCCTTCCCACCAAGGGTGATATATACTTCTCAGCCCCTGGATTTGACTTCTTTAGCCAAAAGGATATTGGCAGGCATGATGTAAGCGGGGGCCTTGATGTGATTGCATGGCTTGGCTTGGCTCTGGAACTCCTGTGATAACCATGAGAAGAACATGCACTGAGTAGCCACTACCCTCTCAGCCTGGGTCCCAGAACATGGAGCTGACCAGAATCCAATATGGAGCCTGGAACCAAGGCCAGCCAACCTGCAGCCTGATGGAGTTACTGGAGGCATCACTTGTGTGCAGAACCCATATCTATGAAGATAAATGCTTGTGGTTGTAAAACACTGAGCTTGGAGGTGGTTTGTTACACAGCATCGTGTCAATAGCTGACTGATACACAGGATGTGGATGCTAATGCATTAACTTTGTCCCACCGGCCACGCCTATGACTAACCTTGTGGATTACTCTTTCCTGGTCCCAATCTCAACTCCATTCCTACCCACGAATACATGTGGCCAGTGTCTCAGCCTGCCTCATCCCACCTCAGCCCGTCTACTGGATGACCAAAAAAGATACCAACAATGCAATCTCCCAGAGGTAAGCAAACATTCTGTAACATGAGTATGAGCACAAAGGTGTAAAAACAAGGTACATATAAGTGAAAGTTCAGGCATGAACCCTCCTTCAGGAGTCACAGGCAAGTGGCTTTAGTTGAAAAGACTTGAAGCCTGCTTATGCAATATTCTCATGCCTTTTGGAGGTAGACATATAATTATTTCATTATGTTTTCCTGTGAAGTGTGAAAACTCTCTTTACCAATCCTCTTAAATTAGTTAAATATAATATTCAGCGAGACAGGAGACAGAGCAATGTTAATTGAAAGTGGAGAGGTGTTTATAGGTTGATACGGTGCAGCCAACTGTGACTCAAATTAATGTTTGGGGGTTCCTGCACATGCCTGATACCCTCAAGTTTATTCTGTATTTCCAATAGCAGTTCCTGGCACCCAGAGAGTCTTGCTCAATGTGTCACAATTCCAGCATGCCTTGAAGAAGATTTCTTTGAATTGGGTCAAAGAAGATGCAATTTTAATTACATTCTATTCGTAAGATTCTGCCTGATGAGGTGTTAAGGCCATCGGGAGGATTTTCAAAAAAAATTCATCTCACTCTGTATAGGTTGTTGCAAAGATTGTCACTGAGCCTGTCCCTGGTCTTGCCTCTGAGTCTATCAACTTTGGGATTGTTCCAATGTCTATACCAGACCGTCATTGGACCCTTTGGGATTAAAGTAACATGAAAGTGCAGGATATTGAAAGACAAAGATTGGTCAAAGGGTTTCATTTTACCTCTGTTCTTTTTTTTTTTTTTTTTTTTAACAGAGATAGACAGTGTAAGTAGGCAGAGCGGCAGACAGAGGGAGAGGGAGAAGCAGCCTCTCTGCCAAGCAGGGAGCCCGATGCGGAGCTCGATCCCAGGACCCTGGGATCATGACCTGAGCCGAAGGCAGCCGCTTAACCGACTGAGCCACCCAGGCGCCCCACCTCTGTTCTTTATTAAATGTAGTATCAGGTTACTCTCAGCCCTGCTCCTGTTTGACAGTCGGTTCTTCAACTGTATGACCATTCCTAAATTCCATTACTTATTGGTTTCAGGGGGCAAATGTCACTGCTGTAACCCATGACCCCCAGGTGAGCCTCTCCGACTGCGCATGACCAGTTGTCCATACCAGAAGAGTGAGCATGTGTGTTTTTGATCCCTTTCTTTACTTCCCTCAGGCAGGAACTGTGGTCTCATGCTGACATCCAATCATATCCTTCTTTGTTTATTTGGAACACCTATGGTATGTTTGTAACTATTCTTTTGTGGAACAGTCTGGCAAGTCTGGTCAAAACAACAACAACAACAACAAATTTAACAGGAAATGGAGAAATGATTGCATTTTCTTCCCTTTGTTAGATATTCAGCCTGTATTTTGAAAGGGAAGCAGAGAGAGTAGTGTATCTTGCTTAGGAACAATAGGTAATAATAATAATGGCTAATATCATTTATTTCCCATAAAGAAGAAAATTGTTGGGGCACCTGGGTGACTCAGTCGGTTAAGTGTCTGACTTTGGCTCAGGTCATGATCTCAGAGTTGTAGGATCAAGCCCCACATTGGGTTCCCTACTCAGCGGGGAGTCTGCTTCTCTCTCTTCTGCCCCAACCCCCGCTCTCTCTCCCTCTTTCAAATAAATAAATAAAATCTTAAAAAAAAAAAAAAGGAAGAAAATTGTTACACAGTGGTGTCCTTGGGTCCCAAGCCCACGTGGGATATTTTCCCTCAAAACACCCTGACCACATCTCTTTTCACTATACATGGTTTTGTGATTGTGTCAAGACTGTATTTCCCTCTGGAGCTGTCTTGGACATGTGGATGTTCACATGGGTCACTGAAGCCCTAAACTTCAGGACCTCTCTTTGGCCAAACACCTATTTTTGAACATTTTCTGCATCATTTTTTTTTTTCAATCGCCTCCCAACCTGGAGGAAGGAACCAATACTATAGGAAATCACTCAGAAATCACACTGTCCCAACACCTCTGGCCAACACTGGGAGGAGCAAAATCATTCCCCCCCGCCCCCAAACTGGTCAGGCTTTGTTAGTCCAAGAAGCTTTGGGGGGAACAGATGCAGAGGGGACCATCACATGTTACTGGTGGGATGGGGGTGTGCTGGACCCCAGACTAGCTCCTCAAAAACCGGGGGAGAAAAAGATCCACTTCTTCTCTAGGGGTGGAGTTCTTGGTCACCAGGCTCACTTCTTACCCTTGATGAGGCTGTCCCTGCCCCAGGTAAAACTTTCATCCTGTAGGTTCAGGACAAGGTTGTCAGCAGTGAGATAGCGTTCTCTGATGTGGTAATCATCTTGGAGATGTTCTGGGCTGCCCGGATCTTGCTCAGTTTGATACAGCCAGGGTTCTTGCTCTGGGCTCCCCCAAGGTGAGTAGGTTGGGGTTAAGGGTCCACACAAGGTCCGCTCTCAACCCCTGGCCCCATCCTTACTATTCCAGCCCTTCTCTGGGCTGTCAGGTCCAAGATTGTGCTCAGATAACATGTGCCCAGTCCCACTTTGGTCCCACCTAGATTTTCTGCATCTTAAGGCTCAGGAACCCACTCCTGGCTTCATGTAATTCATTGAGAAGTTTGGTTCTTCATAAAAAGATGTTTCCCTGCAGAAGCCTCATTTTTTAGAAGATTTTATTGTTTATTTATTTATTTATAATGGGCATGCATGCCCGCTCGCGGGGGTGGGGGACAAAGGGAGATGGAAAGAGAATCTCAAGCAGACTCCCTGCTAAACTCAGAGCCCAACACAGGGCTCCATCTGAGATCATGACCTGACCTGAAACCAAGAGTTGGACCCTTCACCAACTGAGCCACCCAGGCACACTGCCTTTTTTTTTTTTTTTAATTAAAGTATCTTGACATATGATGTTATACTAATTTCAGGTGTACAACAGGGAGATTCAACAATTCTATACGTTACACAATCCTCACCATGATAAGTGTAGTCACCATCTGTCACCATACAAAATTATTATATCATTGACTGTATTTCCTATGCTGTACTTTTCATCTCCATGACTTATTTCTTTGTATCACTGGAAATTTGAAAAAAAGCAGGCAGAGGACCTGAATAAACATTTTCCCAAAGAAGACATCCAGATGGCCAACAGACATGTGAAAAGATGCTCAACATCCTTCAGCATCAAGGAACTGCAAATCAAAACCACAATGAGATATCACCTCACACCAGTCAGTATGGCTAAAGTAGAAAACATAAGAGATAACAAGTGTTGGTAAGGATGTGGAGAAGAGAGAACCCTCGTGCACTGTTGGTGGGAATGCAAAGTGGTGCAGCCACTCTGGAAAGTAGCATGGAGGTTCCTCAAAAAATTAAAAATAGAACTACCCTATGATCCAATAAATTCACTGCTGGGTATTTACCCAAAGAAAAGAAAAACTCTAACTCAAAAAGATATGCACCCTTATGTTTATTGCAGCATTGTTTACAATAGCCAAGATATGGAAGTAACCCATCGAAGTGCCCATTGATAGATGAATGGATAAAGAAGATATGGTATGTATATACTGGATTATTAATCAGCTGTAAAAAAGAATGAAATCTTGTCATTTGTGAGAACATGGATGGATCTAAAGGGTATTACACTAAGTAGGTAAGTCAGACAGAGAAAGACAAATACTATATGATTTCACTTATATGTGGAATGTAAAACACAGAAAAAGTGAATAAACACTGAAACAGACCCAATCAGAGAACAAACTAGTGATTGCTGGGGGTGTGGAGGGATGGGCAAAATAGGTGAAGGGGGTGAAGAGGTTTACAGACTTGCTGAAGCCTTCTGTAATTGCCCAACTGAAAGTAGCTCCAATATTTCCCTATTTTATTTTATTAATTTTATAACTGTATATACTCTTCATTTTTATTAATTAATTTATTTGCTTGCTTTGGCTTCACTGGAATAAAAACTCCATGAGGTCTGGGTCTTTTAGGTCTCATTCACTGCTATCTCCCTAATACTTGGAAGGGTGTTGGCACATAGCAGGTGTTCAATAAAAATTGTTGAAATAAGGTATCGATGGCTGGAGGATCTTGGGTTCCTTTCATATGGATCATTTCCAAATTATCTCCTCTGCAAATAGAGGTATCATTTTCCTTTGTCTGTGCCAAAATCTCTGTTTCCTTCAACTTCCCATGGTCCACCACTCTTCTTCACTTTGATTGTACCTTTCTGGAAGACCCAATTTTGTCAATGTTCCATATTAGAATGCGCACCTAGAACCAGTATACATATTTTAGGGCTGGCCTGATGAGGATTACTGGATGGTTGCCTGAGAGATTCTACTGGGGAAATGAGATGAGATGGATGAATGGCAATAGGAGAAAAACTAGGGGCAAACCAAGAAAGTCTAGAAAGGCCTTGAAACGAAAGCTAATGCAGGAAGGCTTCACCTAGCAGGTACTTTGAATAGCCTACTGGTAGGTAAATCATGCTAAAATGTCCAGATCTGAGACAGTGAGATGTCTGCAGCAGGCTCTGGCAGGGTGGCCAAAGGAAGGTGAAGGTTGGACTGTCATGATGTCCGCCAATGGACTGCAAGGACCCTGCTGTTTACAATTAACTTAAAAGCAAATTTCCCATTTATAGAGATAAAAGCACAGAGATTCTTTCTTATCCATAAGCCAGTCCCAAAGCCTTATTAAAACTTCTCCCTCATTCCCCAAACTAATTTCTCTTGATTCAAGAGTCTTCAGTGGTGGAGTGTAACCAACTTTCCTTTGGAAAACCCACTTCACATGAGCGAATGAATCAGGCTGCATTGCCCTTGGAGAAAGGAGGAGATCACGTAACTTGTTCTCTGTTGATTTCTCTCTCTGCCCCAGAGTGCCCAATGACCTGGGAGGGGAGTGGGACTCCTAGGTGCTGCCTTGTGGGTGAGGGGTACTCCCCTTCTCAACAGAGCGGCCATGTGTTAAGAGCTATTCCACAGTTTGGCCAACACTGCCCCAGTTTCACCCTTGAGCCCTTTCAAAACACTTGGGTGGATACCGTCCCTGTCTGCTATTTATCTCTATCTAGTTTGTGCATTTCTTCAGATTAGATCTAGTGCCTCAAATCCGTGTGCCCCGAGAGATGATGAGGCAGGAAATGTCTCTAACTCCTTTCCAGTTCCTCCCATACAATATCAGATGTTCTCAAGGTCACCAAGGAAAGTTTGCAACCACAAGATTAAGAATACCCCTGCATCTGCTTCTCGTCCTTGTGCATCCAGAGAATGCCCTGGGAGCTGTTAAAGTCTTCCTCACATTACCTTTTGGGCTACCTAATGCTGGGTAGGATCTTGGCTGTTGCCCAGATATAAAGGAAACTACCCTTTCCTCTCCAATAACTCATCTCTGGCTCTGTGGATACACTGGCAGTGGTGGTATGGGAGGTTCCAAAATCCTTTTAAAATCATCTCCAACCTCCAAGATTTTAGACCCTAATCCTAATGTATTGCTCAACTTTGTCTCCATTTGGACCTGGATGGGATATGTTTACCAGGATTGGAGGACGGAGGGGTAACCCAAGTCACAAATAGACCTGGAGAGTGGGAACTTGAGATTACAGAACAATGAAACAAATTAGAACAGTAAATCACTATTCTTTCAATTTCATCAGCTCCTGGGATGAACTTTATGGCAATTTCCACAATCAAAAGGGGGTGAAGATGCTACCTGGACTTTAGTATCCTGTGTGTCATGTGCTAAGCATTTTAAACATGCCCTGAAGTACCCATACGTGATATAAGTGGGTCTACACAATCCATGCCCAACCTTCGTTTCCAGTTTTATCCTCCTCATTTCACCTTTCCTTCACCCTGAGATGCATCTACACTCAACTTCCCTGCACTTGAAACAGTCCGTGCTGGTCTCCCTGGGCACACAGGGCATTTCCTCTACCCTGAGTCCTGGAGACTCACACTCATTTGTAGGGGCCCAGCCCTGTGAAGACAACCCCTGTCCCTTCCCCCTGTGTCTCCCCAGTTCTTGCAAGGCAATCCCATATGGTACTTAGTGTGTTAGATTAGAATGACCTATTTACATAGAATTGTCACTCCACAAGGGAGTTATAGCCCTAGAGTTTTTGATGTTGGACGAAGAGGAGCAATTTCCCTTATGGGCTGACTGGCTCTGATTTCTCGTCCCCTACATTCCCCAGCTCTGCCACCTGCAGTCCCCATGACATTCTCCTATAGACTCAGCCCTGCCCGGTTCCAGAGACAATCGGACCAGGCAAGGGGTCCCATCTGGAGACAGGCCATCCGATGGAGTCTTGCTACCACAGAGCTGCCTCTGTGGCAGCCCAGGGCTTTGGTGTGCCCAGGATCACGGCCTCTGTGTACCTCTCTGCCATGTTTGTACAGTTGGCTCCTGGCTCCCCATCATCGGCTGCTCCAACGCGTAGCCCTGCCCCCAGGCCAATTCCAAAACCACGATCTGGAGTCCTCCTAAGAACGAACTGATCACCCCAAACTGCATCCCCCCTGCCCTTTGGACTTCGGGAATCACCTAAGTCCTGCCCCCACCACCCCCTCATGGCAGCTTCGGATGCCTGTCACCTCTGCGCCAAGCAGCCTTGCTGCCCCAGACTGGGTATTTGGGGAACCCAAGGGAGCCAAAGGAAAGATGTTGCAAGGATGGGTGTGGGAATCAGGATGGTCTGGGTTCAAGACCTTAGTATTAGTTACTAGCTGTGTGGCCTTGAGAAAGCTCTCTGAGCCTCAACTTCTCACGTGGAGAATGGGGACAACATCTGTACAATTGCATAAGTTTGGAGTAATGATTAAATGATGCAGAATGCTTATTACAGTGTCCAACTCTGAGCAAGAGGTAAAAATAAGGGGATGATGGTGAAGAGGATGGGGATGAAGACGAGGGTGATGCGATGTCAGTGTTCACCCGTCTTCTTTGGCCATTGCTCCCGGTGGCGTGAGCTTCTTAGCTAATAGCCATGTTGGTTTGCCCATTGCTCTTCTGTCTTTTCTGATGCTCATCCTCTCCTCCTTGGACCATCATTCCTCGCTCAGAACATAGCTCGTGATCCCGCTGGCCTCAGGTGCATCATAGTCCGTGGTCCCTCGGGCACAGCCTGTCCCCCAGATGAGGCACACACGTCCACCATGGCCCAGGGCTGATGGCATCCGGAGCTGCGTGTGGAGAGGACATGTGGAGCTGCTCTCATCCAGCTGCCCCACTGACTCATCTCCGTCTCCTCGTGCATCCAGTGCTGCTCCTCAGGCGTCGCCGTGGGGAAAATTCAAGGTCAGAACGAACAAACACAAAATCAATTTTACCTGGGGAGTGAGTTCCTTTACAGAGCTGCTGATTGTCATCCGCGCCCTGGCTCAGCGCATGGGCTGTTTCAGGGAAGGCCATTCCCAGGATCTTTTCAGAGGAACACAACACAAAACCAAACAAACAACACGAGTGTTGGTGTGCCTATGCATTGGCGGTAGGGGTGGGGTGGGGGGGTGGGGTTGGGGAGAGGGTGTGTTTTTTCTCTCTCTTCTCCCTTGCTGTCTGCCTCCTTCTGTTATTTGTCCTTTTGCTTCTCTCTTCCCTGGTCCTCTCCGATTTTCTAGCAGAGTCTGTTTGCCTCTCTATTTTCCTCTGTCTTCTTATTTCTGTTTCTTTCTCTTTCCCTCCCCCTTGAGTTGGTGTCTCCACTCTTTCTCTCCTCCCCCAACCCTCTCTGTTCCTTCTGTCCCTCCTCTCCTGTTCTTCCTGTCCCATTCTTGACCTCCCTCTTCTGCTCTTGTCCGTCTCTCGGTTTTCCTCCACTGCCCTCCTCATCGCCCCATCTCTGGCATTGTCTGTCTCCACAGGATGCTAGTGGTTTCCCAGTAGACAATCCTGATTAGGTCTGCTTCTCCCTCAAAATGCAGGAAGCTCAGGATTCCCTCTGACCAGGGCTGGGGGTTCCCTGGGCTGCTTTATCTGAGGATAAACTCAGCCTGAGGAACTCCTGGTGTGTGGGACGTGGTCCCATGGATTGGGGAGGCAGGCTTGGCCTTGGGGAGAGGGACAGGCAAGACCTCAAGGGCACTGGTCGTGTCTGGGGGCTTACAGCCCAGTGGACCTGAGTGTGACTCCCACTTCCTGCTGGTATGATCTTAGGCAAGTCTCAAGCTATGTGAGCATGTGTCTCCCTACTTGTGAAATGCAGCCAATAATAGTCCCTGCACCCCCCGTCCCGGGCATTTCCAAAATGAGAATTCCATGAAAGAACACATGAAAAGTTCCCAGAACAATGTCTGACAGCTGGTAGGTGCTCCATATATATTTGTTGGATGAATGAATGAATGACAGGCTTCAAGTGGCCTCTGGCGCATAGTAAGTCGTTAGCATCAGCTGAGGGAAATCAACATGAGGTGCTTTGTCACCAGACTCAGCCAGGCTGGGCAAAGGTAGAAATGGGGTCGGGGCTAAGATGCAGACCCCTGCCTGCTTGGTGACCATGTCGGAGGCGGGGGGTGGGGTGGGCAGCTTTATGTTTCCACTTCTGTGACCTTGATCTCCCGCCACCTTGCCTGCAGCCTGTGCCCACCAGGAGCGGGGCTGACGTGGGAGACCCGGAATGGAACATTTCCTGAGACACTGTGTTTTTCCTCTTACGGTACCCTGAGAGTCGACCTGCTTTCTGAGATTGAAATGAACTCTGGCTCCAAGCAAGAGGTGGGATCGTACAGGCTTTGAGATCAGTGGAATCTTTAAATGAGTCGGTTCACCTCCGGCACCTTAATGTGCTCATCTGTAAAGCGGGATCATTTGTTTGTTCTCGCCTGCCAGGAGTTCCTATTAAAATGGCAATGTGTTACAGTACAATATTTGCCCATGGCACATGACCCTGATATTGCTTTTTTTTTTAATTTTAGGTTTTCCTTTTCATTGGTTGGAGCTATCTATGTGTGTAGGGGAGGAGGGTGGTCGACACAGTCAGACCCTTAACAGAAGACATTTTCTTTTTTTTTTTTAAGATTTTATTTATTTGACAGAGAGAGACACAGCGAGAGAGGGAACACAGCAGGGGGAGTGGGAGAGGGAGAAGCAGGCTTCCCGCGGAGCAGGGAGCCCGATGATCCCAGGACCCTGAGATCATGACCCGAGCCAAAGGCAGACGCTTAACGACTGAGCCACCCAGGCACCCCCAGAAGACATTTTCTTAAAGATGAATTTCCCTGCCAAGGATTTCCATCAAAATTAAACATGACTTGAAAGTTTAAAATTTTTTTATATTTACAATATTAAATATATATAAATATAAGTAATATGTTAATCATATTAATAAATATATTTTATTAATTTATTTAAATTTATTAACTTAAATATATAACAAATATCTTTATTATATTAATATAATCATACATTATATATTAATATATTAATGTAATGTAGTATCTTGAATATGTAATATAAATGTCAAATAACATATTAAATACTTTATATTTTATTTATTTATTTTTAAAGGTTTTATTTATTTGACAGAGAGAAAGAGCACAAGCAGGGGGATCGGCAGGCAGAGGGAGAAGCAGGCTTCCCGCTGAGTGGGAGCCCGATGTGGGGTTCAACCCCAGGACCCTGAGATCATGACCTGAGCTGAAGGCAGACTCTTAAGCAACTGAGCCCCCAGGCACCTTAAATATTTTATATTTATACAATTTTTTTTATATTACATATTTTAAAAAATGTATTTATGCATCTCTACATATTATATAATAATATAATATATATTATATATAATTATATATATAATATAATGCTGTCTGCAGCCCTGTCCTCTGTGCCCTCTGGCTCTCCCCCTGTGTCCTGTCTCCCTTTCTTCTTCCCCATCCCCTTCTCCTGCCTTCACAGTGCTCCCCACTAACCATCCACTCCTTCCTCTCTGCCCCAGGGCTGGTCACCTTTGGACTGAATCAGTCATTGCTGGCTTTATTTCTTCTATTTGAGCAAAACATATGACAGAACTGTCAGCTGTCTGACATGCTAAACCATGGGTGGGACTCCGAGTTTGACAAAACTCTCTACAATTTTGTAGTTAAGAAAAACCAAAGCTCTGTAATAATACTCAATCACTGGCTTCTGATGGGACATCAGCTCAGATTCAGAGCAGAGGAACGTCAGGTCCATGCACAATTCCTGTTACCCTGCTCTGTGGCCAAGCCTTCCTCCTCCAGGAGAATATTCCTCACAATGTAGGTGAAAGTGCACCTATTCTTTTTTTAAAAATTTATTAATTTATTTAGAGAGCGAGAGAGCGAGCACGAGCAGGGGGAGGGGCAGAGGGAGAGAGAATCTCAAGCAGACTCTGCACTGAGCATGGATCCTGATGCAGGGCTCGATCTCACGACCCAGAGATCATGACCTGAGCCAAAATCAAGAGTCGGGTGCTTAACCCACTGAGCCACCCAGGCACTCTGAAAATGCACCTAGTCTAAGGTTTCCTTGAATCTGCAAGCTCACCTATTTTTGAAAAAAATAAAAAAGGAGGTAAACAATCTATAAACTTGGACATTTTGTGACTAGAAACAATTTACTAGCAGTAACAATGCCAGCTAATATGTCCCAGGTACTCAGCATGTGGCAGGTACCATGAAGAATGCATTGTTTGTTGCAAGGGCTAACTGCATCCCCCAACGGCCCCCAGGAAGGGGTGCTCCTGCCCGCCCCCGCCACGTTTGCAGAGGAGTAAGCTGAGGTTCCAAGAGATCAGAGTCTCACCGACGGACGGGGCAGAGCTGGGATCCAAGTGCTCATTTCCTAATGCTAACTCCCAAACTTATAACCGTTAAGCTGTGCACACTCTCACACCGCACATCAGAATGGACAACACCAGCGTGTATTAGGCTTCTCCCAAGAAAATGAACCAATCGGATATATATCTATATTTTATATAGATATAAAATCTTTACATAGAGAGATATATACATATAGTTACAGATATATTTTTAGATATAAAAATAGATCTCTATCTTTCTCTCTAGAAAGAGATTTATTATAAGATATTGGCTCACACAATGATGGAATCTGAGAAAGCCCACAGTCTACCATCTGCAGGCTAAAGACCCGGGAATGCTGGTGGTGAAGGTTCAAAGGCCTGAGAGCTGGGAAGCTGGTGCAGTAGATTCTAGCCGAAGTGTGAAGCCTGAGAACCAGGGAGAGCCAAGGGCAGGAGAAGATTGATGTTCCAGTTCATGCCATCAGGCAGAGAGCAAATTCAACTTTCCTCTGCTTTTTCTGTCTATTCAGACCCTCAATGGATTGGACGATGCCCACCCATCTAGGGGAGGACCATCTGCTTTACTTAATCCACCAATCAAATGCTAATGTCTCCCGGAAAACAGCCTCACAGATGCACTCCGAAATAATGTTTAACTAGCCATCTGGGCATACCGGGGTCGGGTCAGGTTGATATGGAAAATTAACCAGCACAGCTTAGGGCACGGCTTCTCCCATCTCCACGAGCCCGGGAGTCATCTGTTGAAATGCAGACTCGGAGTCAGGAGGTCTGGGTGGAGCCTGAAAGTCTGGTTAGAATTTCCAACCAATTCCAGGTTGGAAAACCAGTCTCAGGCCACAAGGAGAGGAGGAGGCGGATGAGGAGTCTAGGTCCCCGGGAATGCCGAGGTCCTAAAATGCTGAGCTTACCTGTGCTGTCCTACTTGCAGAATTGAAATGAAATTGTCTGCTGGCATTATGCAAGGTCAGGAATAACTCTGCTGCTCCCAAGAATCTACGAGATTATGGTCATGGTCTCACGGTTCTCTCCTCTTGCTTGCCGCCCATCCCCCTCCCTCTCCCTGCCCCGCCCCCGACTCTCACCGGAGCCCCATTTGGAGCCCGCCCTCTGAGGGACCATGGGATGGGTTTCTGGGCTGTAAAGCTGAATGCAGAGATCACCTGGAGTTTTGCTCTCACCCCAGGCACCGTCTCTGATTCCCACTCCCAGTTAATGAGATTCGCGCCGGATGCTTTCTCCTCCTGTCGGCCCTGCATCCTTGTAGCTACGCCAAGACCGAGCAAAGCAGGCGCTCCGGGGTCCACCGCCCCGCAGACAGGCAAGAAGGTCAGCAGTGTCTACGGGAAGGAAGACAATGCCTTCCAGGGACATTAATTTTTCAGTTTGTGTATTCGGATGTGTGGCAGTGTGAGGCTGACAGGCTAGATCGCGGGCCCCCATCAGCCTCAGAGCAGAAGGATGGCTCTGGATTTAGAATATAATTGAGTTCCAGCGAGGCTCACCTGGCTGGGTCCTCCGCGAATCGTGGGCGGGAAGGCAGGAAGGCAGCCCCCGTGAATGTGTCGCCCTTGCTCCGAGCACCGGCTGTGCTCCACGCAACACCTCTGCCACTTTCTGAGGGGGTAGATCATACTATCTCCAATACAGAGATAAGAAAACTGAGGTCCCTGCACTTTACAGTTAACGTCCTACAATCTTCTCATTCATTCAACAAATACGATGAGAAACTGCTTCGTGGGGAGCCTGCTCTGGGCCTTGGGGACACAGTAGCCACCAAGACGGACACCATCTCTGCCTTGTGGGCTCACATATTCTGGTTGAGGAGACTAAAAATGCAGTGAGACAACTTATCAAGATCATTCAAATTGAGGGGGCGCCTGGGTGGCTCAGTAGGTTGAGCGTCTGCCTTTGGCTCAGGTCATGATTGCAGGGTCCTGGGATCGAGCCCCACAATGGGCTCCTTGCTCAGTAGGGAGTCTGCTTCTCTCTCTCTCTGCCCTTCCCCCTTGCTCATGCTCTCTCTCTCTCTCAAACAAATAAAATATATTTTTTAAAAAAATCATTCAAGTTGAGAAGCAAAGGATCATGGGGCTGAGGAGGAGGATGAGAGGCAGAGATTACTTTAGACAGAAGGCCCCAGACAGCCTCTCTGAGAAGTCACTGAGCAGACCAGTAAAGGCTGGGAAGCAGCCAGTGATAAAAAGCATGGGAATGGGGGTGGGGAGAACATTCCAGAGGGCCAGCATGCACATAGGCTGTGAGGGAGCAAGGCCCCAGAGAAGCCCAAGGGCCTGGAAGAAGGTCCATGTACTTGAAGGAGGGAAGCCAGGGATGAGGCTGGAAGATGACAGGGGACAGACCACGTGTCTTATAGGCCATAGTGAGTTTGCATTTTCTTGGCATAAAACCCATTAAAGTGTGGGATTCTGCCCCAGGTCTTCAAGATTTCAAAGACTTGATTTTTCCCATTACAGCAACGGTTTTCAAAGATAAAGTTTCAAAGCAGTAGAACCTTTTTATCAAATGAAATCTTATAAAGATCTCCTAAAAATGCAAAACATAGAGGAGATATGTCAATCTGGCCTATATAAGGGTTGCGGGGACCAAGTCTACTAACTTTGCCTCTTTCCCAACCCCTGCACTGAGCCCTGAGACATCATAGCTCACAGGAGGTTAAGCAGACTCATTCATTCACTCCTTCATTTACTTAGTTATTCATTTGACAGATATTTATTATCCGAAGTTAGATTTACAACCGGACTCTTCAGTTCATCTGAGTTGATACATTGCTGTTTATGATGAAGGCAATTTCAACTGGATTTCTGCATTTGCAAATGAAATATGGAAAATAAAGTCCAAAATAGAGATGCCCATCCAAAGGGAAGGGGCAGAATGATGAGTTCAGGAAGGAAGTCCTTTGAGACAAAGACAAAGAAGAAATGAGAAATAAGGCTTCAAGTGCACAATGGGGACTGAACTTGGGGCCCCAAAAAGGTAGCTCATGGTGGTCTGATTCATAAGGGAAGGCGAAGCAGAGGGCTGTGCCTGAGGCTGGCTGGGAGTCACAGTTCCTCCGTGATCACTATATTTATTACTTTGACCCATTTTTATTGAGCATCTTCTACATGGCAGGAGCCGTTCTAGGTGCTGAAGATACAACGGTGATTGCCAACAAAGCAAAGTCCCACACAGACTACTGAGAAGACAAAGATGATAAAGTTTATAAATAATAAATTATATAGACGGGGTTGCACCTGGATGGCTCAGTCATTAAGCGTCTGCCTTCGGCTCAGGTCATGATCCCAGGGTCCTGGGATCGAACCCCACATCAGGCTCCCTGCTTGGCAGGAAGCCTGCTTCTCCCTCTCCCACTCCCTGCTTGTGTTCCTGCTCTCACTATGTCTCTCTGTCAAATAAATAAATAAAACCTTAAAAAAATAAATTATATAGATGTTAGAAGGTGTCAGTGCCATGGAGAAAAATAAAGCAGGAAGAGACAAGTATAATCTACTATAAGATGATCAAGAGAGCCTCACTGAGAAGGTGGCTTTTGAGCTTAGGCTGATGGCAGTGAGAGTCTACTAACCTCAGAGACTGGGGGAACCTTTCCAGGCAGAAGGAACAGCAAGTGCAAAGGCCCTAAGGAAAGTGCTGGCCTGGTACATCTGAGGAAAAACAAAGGAAGACAGAGTGGCTGGAGCAGAGTGGCTGGAGCAGAGTGAGGGGCATGGGATAGTAGAAGGCAACATGAGAGGGCAATAAGACCTTTTAGGCTGTCATAAAGGTCAGAGAGGGGTGGGTAGCACTGGAGAATTTTAAGAAGAGGAGGGACGCAATTTGACTTGTATTTCAGTAAGACACTATGCTGAGAATAGACTCCAGGGGGAGGGAGCAAGGCCAGAAGCAGGGAACCAGGCCATTTTCACTGACCTCCGTGCTGTTTCTCTGCCTTTGCCCTCTGCCTGAAAAGCCCAGGGTTGCCTCCCTTCCTCTCCAATCCCTGCCTTTCTTGGAGACACAGCTCAGATAGCACCTCCTCCTGGAAGTCTTCCATCTTTTCCCTTACTGAATGCACGTTCTCTTCTTCATCTGAAACCCCGGGTAACAATAGCTGTTGCTTATCGAGCAGTCACAATGTGCCACCCACAGTTTTGTCTGAATTATGTAATTGTCACAACCACTGCATGAGGAAGGTGACTTTAAGAGAGGTTGTCACCTGCTCAAGTTATTCAGCTGGGAGGAAGAAGCACTTGGGATTCTAACCAATTCCTTACTGCTCATACCCATAACAAAATGTGCTGTCCTGCCTTCTTGACCCTTACCTTGATTAATCTTTCATGATGTGGGGACTGGGTCTTAATTCTGTGTGTGTCCCCGTGACCTTTCCCAAAGCCTAGTAGGCACTAGGCTCTAGAGAAAATATCATTAAATAGATCACATTGAGTAAGTGAAACCCACATATCCTGAAACTCTTGGCTGCTTTTGACAAGTTTAGTTCATCAAAAAATAAAAATAAAATAAAATAGCCCTACAGATTATGTCCTGGGCTCCGTCTGAATTCTGCTCCCCTGCTTCTCCACCTTCGGGCAAGAGCTCACGATCTAGGTTAACATATCTGAGGCCCTTCTGTTACATTTCTGAGGTTTTCTGAATTGAACAGGAGATAAAAAAATGGATTTCAGAGAAAAAGAAAAACACTCTGCCAAAATGAGGGAGAAACTGACGGTCACCTTGAGATAGGTTCTCAGAACCCTTAGTCCTAAAGATTTGGAGGTGAGGTTAAAAAGAGATCCTGACCTTGGGGTCAGGGGATCTGAGTACCAGACAGGCTGGATCCTTAGCACCATGAGTTTGGTGAGAGGAAGTCTCTCGAGGTGGTGAGAACACTACTCGCAGAGGGAGGGGTTTATAGGAGCGGTTTCTACCCCTGAACCACCATGGGCCAGGGGACTGGACACCAGGCTATTCTCCCCGAGCGCTCTAACTCCTCGTGCCACATAAGAACCTATCTCTGCAAAGAGACCCAAAGGGGTGGGCTTCCGACCCTAACAACTCGTGACTTACACACAGACAAGCCTGAATCTTTGTTTAGGCTGAGCTACACAGCAGGTGGGCACACACGTGCTCCATGTTCAGGCACGCGCACACGTAGGTGCACACCCACACCCACACACATGCGCTCGCACACCCAGAGGCAGGCATCACTCTCTCAGTCAATCATGTGTAAAATGTCAGCCTGGCTTTCCTGTGAGTGTTTAGAGACAGGATGAAGAGCCCTTGATGAGAAGCTGTTGGGGGTTTTGTTTTCTGTAAAAGGTTCTGTCAGTACGCCTGGCAGATTATTATTTTCTTTTTCCTCCAGACAATGAGAATCTTTTTTGCAGAGGGAGGAAAACACACACACGCCTGTTGGTTAGGTATGTAAAGTAGCATGATTGTAGGCCTATTGTGTTTGGGGAATCAGCCTGACTTTGCCACACAGGCCACATGAAGCTGTTAGAAGCCCTGGTGCGTGCCAGACTCTTTTGGCCTCATCTCCCTTTTGTTTGGAGAGGTAAGGATGTGACTTCCTTCCCTCCCAATACTGAGATACCTCTCACTGCAAACAGAAAGAGCACCACTGCTTCAAATATACAGTGTGTTTAGCCTTCCATTTAGTTGTAACTAACAATAATTAGCACTGAGTGCTGGGCGCTATCCTAACCATTGTACGTTGCATGGACTCATTTAATCCTGCATCGTCCCTATCAGATGGGCTCTATTATTAGAAATCCAGTTTGTACTTGAAGAAACTGAGGCACAGAGAGATTAAACTACTTTGCCAACAAAGTTGATAAAGATGGGCTTTAAATGCTATGTTATACTGCCTGGGGGGCGCTGGGGGGGGGTCTCTTCTTCCAATATCCAGGGGTCTGGAGATGGCACCTCCCTAGAATGACCTGCCCACCTTTCCATATTTCTGGGTAGACTCAGTGAGAGAGAAGCAGGTAGGAATCTGCCTGCACTCGGCAGCAGGTACCCCCGTGTGTCAGCCGAATCTGGCACATGGGAGCAGCAGGTGATTTTTCTTCTTCTCGGCCTCTTCCTCATTCTCATCCTTCCTCAGAACAATTCCAAAGAAATCCTCGAGCTTATGGAACTGTTTCTTGGAGATTCTAATTGCCCTGTTTTCTAATATGGGCATTTCCATCTCATTGCCAAACGCTGGGCTGTTAGTGAGTATTGTTGCTTTGGGAGTTTTTGCCTGGTAAGCAATTGCTTGGAGCATCCTCTCTCTGTGATTTTTTTTTTTAAATCATCATTTGGAGGTGGAGAACAGGCCAGGGTCCTGATAGAATTGCCCAGGGCCTGCATGTCCTTGACCAGTCTTCTCCGCTGGGCACCAGCTCACACCCCTGTGCAGTCTCCGGAGCCCAGCCGGACCCTCCCTCTATGATCCTGATTCACAGAACCTGAGAATCAAGGCAGGAGGGCCCTTCAGGGTCTCCCTTCCCTAACCTTTTATCTGTCTGTGAAAAAGCAGTTTTCGTTAGTAGTTCAATCTACTTTTTTCCAACCGAATTTCCAGTAAGATAAATACAGGAAAGCGCTTTAGGTCGAAGGGTTGCCTGCTTAGCTCTAAATACCATCCTCACTGGTTGGTCGCCTAATTCCTGTCCTTTCCTTCATGCCAGGGAAGCCCCCCTGAGGCCTCTCCCCGCCAGCTCTGCATTGTACCAGTTCAATACCAGTGCTTTCTGCTGACACGTGACCCACATGCATCCCAGGGGAGCTTGGGTGCTCCCAGCGTGACGGCCTCCTGCCTTGCTAAAATAGCCTCTCCTTCGCTGGCTCCCTGGCTCCAGTCTTGCCCTCTCTTATCCACTAGGCATGCTAAGGGCATAGCGATCCTTCTACACCTAAATCTGGCCATATCACACACCAGTTTAACCGCCCCCTACTTCCCTGTCCTTTCTCCTTGACCCGGGGACGGAGTCCAGACTCCTTTGCAAACACACAAATGTCCTTCCCTGTCTGAGCTACTGTTTCATTCTCTAGCCTCATCTTTTGCCATATGTCCTACATCCAGCTGGCTGGGACTCTGAGACGGACCTTAAATGGGCCACGCTTGCTCTGTCTGCAGGCTTTGCCGAAGATGGGCCCTGGGCCAGGAGCAACCACCCCACCCACACTCCTTGCATCTTTACTGGCCTGAGCTGTCATCACCCACTAAGTCCCTGCTGCTCTTCTACCCCATTAGGAACCTACTTGCCCCTCCTCTGCTCCCAGAGCCCCGTGACCTTTCTCAGTCACCCCCTGGGGGCCCTGCCTTGTTTCTCACCTCTTGCCCCTCTGAACTGTAATCTCTATGAGGGCAGTGATCATGGGCATCTTGCTCCCTTGTGTCTTGCTAACACCTAAGAATGCTTCGTACAATGAAGATGCTCAGCAGGTATTTGCTGCGCATATAACTGAGAATCAGTTACACCTGCCCTGGACCCCGTCTAGTGATTGTCAGGCTCCCTCTATCCCTCTGGCCAGAGCCTCATTTCATTTGCCCACTACTCGTTATTCCTTTGTCTGGCTGCAGACCTCACCAGTGGCCTACAGGTTCAACAATCTGCTTTTTCTCTCCTGCTCCTGACCTTCCAGGGGTATCCCATGGATTCTTTCTGGTGGGAATGACAAGGAGCCCAGCTCCACAAGGGCAGAGCCTTTTCTATCTTGCCCAGTGTGGTATTCTAGTGCTTGGCACTTAGTAGGTGCTCCATGAACATTTGTGGAGTGGATGAAACAATCAGTTCCTCAATTCCTCCAAGAGCACAGGGTTAACATGCCATGCAAAACAGCAACCTGGGATCCTGCTGCTCAGCGTGTATGAACAGAGCTGTTGGTGGCCTCCTTGCCACTCACGGAGTTGCTTTAGGGGTTGAAGTTTTTCCAGGGCATAACTGCTTGTCTCAGAAACTGATGACATTCAAGTTCTGGCTCTGATTTCCCGGGCCCCGGAGATGGTTTCTCGAGACTTCCCTGTGGTGTCCGCCCCTCCCCCCAGTGGTCACATCATAGGCCATTCATGAAGCCCCAGCTCCCTGCAAGAGGAGAGATATTAGCTCTTAAGAGAATTTACTGCGGAGATTAGATGCTGCCAAACCCTTCAGTACAGGCTCAGGAATAGGAATGGAAGTCAAGTTGTCTCTTTAGAAGGCTTTTGCCAGCTTCAGAGAGCCACTGTCTGTCCTGAAGGATTGATTTGCTGAAGGATGGCGGGGAAGTCTAGGCATTCGGTGACTCAGTGACAAGGCACCTCTTTGCCAGTGTCTCCAAATAGCCCAAGCACAAAATTTGCCAAGGGGAAAGAGATACTGTAGCCTTTGTTTATAGATTGGGAGTCCTCATCTCCAAAACCCCCTGACACCAAGACCCCCTAGTTTACACTTAAAATCGAGAGAGTCTTCTCAAGTGATAGTGTGATGAACTAAATTTAGCTAAAGAGCGTCTTCTTTAAAAGTGGCAAAAATTTTCATGTGCATCAACTGTAGCTAAAAAAATGACAAAATGAAATAATCTATGGAAGGTGAATAATAATGTCCACCTTCTGAGGATGCTTAAATGGGGTAAAAAAAAAAAATACCAAAGCATGCATAAAAGTGGAAGCTTCTCAGGAGGCTGTGAGATGGACATGACATGAATTAACTTTGGAGGAAGGCTGGCTCCAAACACAACTTGACTGCTTGTAACTGTGACCGCCACCCCCACCCCACCTCCCGCCACCAGACCCCAGGTCTTGGCTGAGTCTCTTTGCAGTTGTGTAAAATGGGTTTAAGGGTATCGTAGTCATACTTCTGTTGTTTTGCACCTCACTATTCCTCAGGGGGAAATGGCCTCCTTCCACTCATTCTCTTGGAAGATGTTGATTTTCGTATCGTAGTTCAGAGATGGGGACATGGCCCATGTCTGTCTCATCCCAGTCCAGTGTGGGCCAGCGGAGTAAGATGAGTTGCATCAGTGACATCTGTTCTTCATCCTGTGTGCATACTTGCCATTGTATTCCTCTCACCAGAAATGCGGGAGTCGATTTCTCCACCCCTGACATCGGGGCTGGCTCGAGGTGTGTTTTGGCCAATTGGCCATGACGGAAGTGATAGTCACAGTACTAACTGGTGTGTTTCCACTTGCTACTCTTGTGCCTCTGCCATCAACAGGAGAACACGCCTAGGCCAGTGGAGTCACCCCCATTGCCTCAACTGGTAACCAGCCAACCTCCAGATAGGGGAGCAAGACCACCCAAGATCAGCAGAGCCACCAGCTGACCTCCAAATGACTCCAGGTGCATGAGAAATAAATGTGTTTTTATATGTCACTGAGGCTTTGTCATTGTTTCTTGCTCGCTATTTTTGTGACTGTAGATAACTGAGAAGTCAGGTGAACAAATTTCTGCCAGCCAGAATCAGGATGGAGACTGGCTAGAACAATTAGCACAGAGGCGTTTATTTTTCTGCTGGTGTTATTATGCTGACCAGATAGAAGCCTAGAGAGTTGGAAGATACCATGTCAACTTAGGGAAAGCCTGCCTGAGACTGAAGTCAGCACAGAAGAATCGAGATTAAAAATGGGAAGGAAGAATCCTGACCGTGTCTTTGGAGCTCCTGGATCCAGCCATGCCTGAAACAACTACAAGTAGATTTCTCAGTTAGATGCAATGATACTTGGGTTAGAATTTATTTTTCAGAAAGGGGAGTCCTGATCAGGGAAATATCTAAAATTTAGAGTATTGGGGGGATTAATGAGTGGTGAATGTACCTCAGCTGGAAAGACAGAGTCCAGGAAAAACTGCTGTTTCCATAGAGTTCCAAGTAGTAACAGAAACAACATTTTCTATCCTTCCTTGCACATTTTACTTTATAGAGTGCCAGGGGCTTGGTGAGTCCATTTTCATATCCCTGAATTACAGAGGCAGTGAGGACTACTGCCCCCACAGGATTTCACCAGTACCTGGAAACAAGTAGGATTCAGGCCTTACCTAGGTTCAGTGACCACAAGGACACAACAATTCACCAGGCTGCTCTATGTGTCAATGATCTAGCTCACTTCGTAGATGACAGAATAAAGTATGGAAAGAGGAAATATCATAACCTGACAGTGGAAAAGTCTGGGAAAAACCACCTTAAACAAGTGATGAAGGCTAACATCAGCAGTGTGTCATATGGCTACCACATACCCCCTGATACAATCTAATGTGGAGGGCACCTCACTTCCATGGACTTCTTCCCCCCAGACTCAAGAATTTGGTCTAATCATGGGAAATTCATCAAACAAGCCCAGATTGGAGGACATTCTACAGGATACCTGGCCAGTATCCTTGAGGCTGTGAGGTCATGGAAAGCAAGGAAAGACTGAGAAACTGAGACAGATCAGAGAAGATGGGGGAAATGGGATGACTTAAAAGCAATGTAGTACCCCAACTGCATCCTGAAGCAGAAAGAGACTATTAACAGAAAAAAAAAAAACCAGGTGACATTGAAATGGAATCTAGAATTTAGTTAATAATAATGTACTAATGTTGGTTTTCAGTTGTGACAGGTGTACCATGGTTATGTAATATGTTAACAAAAGAGGAAATTGGGTGAGTGTATATAGGAATCTGCTGTACTATCTTTAAGACTATTCCATAAATCTAAAATTACAACAAAAAAGAAAATTATAATATATTTTTAAATAAAAGATCGAATTGATCTTAGCTGTGTTGTAGGCATCAACTCCATTTTTTAACCCACAGGACCTCAAATCCTCTAGATCCCCAGATTTTGTGATCAAGAGATAAACTCAAAGCCTGCAGTAGCTGTCATGACACCTTTCTGCATCATCTGTACAATGGCTGATGCTTCCCCAGTGGAATTTTCTGCTATGTGTCCTGGGGAACCCATGCAACCAGAAGTTCCTTCCATTATCTATGTGCTTAGAGTCATCCAGATTTAAAAGCATGCAGCCAACATATCTTGGTGAAGGCCAAGAGTTATCATCAGCATCATTTATTGAGCAGATCCACTGTGCTACACACTGTGTGGGACATTGAGTGCATATTTCCTCCTTTCATTCTGGCGGATACATGATATCAGGAGAGGAGACAGAAGCTCAGAGAGGTTGAGGGACTTGTCCAATATCACACAGCCAGTAAGAGGAAGAACTACCATCTGAGCCAAGGGCCTTGTGGCAACAAAGTCTGTCTTCTTAACCTCTAAATCAAGTTGCTTTAACATAGATTGTTAAAATTGGGGAGGTTCTTCAGATATTATTTAGTATCTAATACAGAGATCAGAAAACGGTGGTTTACACACAGAAACCTATCTTTAATCACAGATGATTTTAGTTTGGAGCTGTGCAGTGTTTTTTTGTTTTTACTTTTTGCTTTTTGGTTTTTTTAGGAGGTTGTTGTTTTCTTTTTTTTAATTTAATTTTATTATGTTATGTTAATCACCATACATTACATCATTAGTTTTTGATGTAGTGTTCCATGATTCATTGTTTGCGTATAGCACCCAGTGCTCCATTCAGTACATGCTCTCCTTAATACCCATCACCGGGCTAACCCATCCCCCTACCCCCCTCCCCTCTAGAACCCTCAGGTTGTTTCTCAGAGTCCATAGTCTCTCATGGTTCGTCTCCCCCTCCGATTTCCCCACCTTCATTTTTCCCTTCCTACTATCTTCCCTTTTTTTGACATATAATGTATTATTTGTTTCAGAGGTACAGGTCTGTGATCCATCAGTCTTACACAATTCACAGTGCTCACCATAGCACATACCCTCCCCAATGGCTATCACCCAGCCACCCCATCCCTCCCAGCCCCCACCATTCCAGCAACCCTGAGTTTGTTTCCTGAGTTTAAGAATTCCTCATATCAGTGAGATCATATGATACATGTCTTTCTCTGAATGACTTATTTCACTTAGCATAATACCCTCTAGTTCCATCCATGTTGTTGCAAAGGGCAAGATTTCGTTCCTTTTGATGGCCACATAATATTCCATTGTATATCTATACCACATCTTCTTTATCCATTCATCTGTTGATGGACACCTTGGCTCTTTCCATAGTTTGGCTATTGTGGACATTGTTCCTATAATTTCTTTTTAAAATGAATGATGAGCCAACATTTGAAAATAGGGAGATTTCACTTTCAAATGCCAGACTCTTGTATTCCTGAGATAAAAATGGTCACACTGGCCTCTATTGCTGCTGCAGCTTAGTCCTGACTAAGATTAGATTAGGTGTATGTTCTCTAGTTAACCAGGACCCCCACCCCCCACCCACTTCACTTGTTTGCTTTCTTGGTCTGTCCCTTGTAGTTGGCAGTACCTGATTTACTCCAATCTACAGGGGAGAAAATTGCTACTCAAAGCAAGAATAAATGAACATTCTGGTAAGTCCTCCTTCATTTTGGAGTCAAGAGTCCATCCCAGGTCCTGGCTCTCTGTCCCTTGGCTCTCTGTCTGTCCTCTGTCTCCTCTGTGACTGACCTGTTTCAGCCACATTCTCTGGGTCACGTCTTACCCACTTAGTCACACCAAGGGAGACTGCCTGCTCTCAATGTATTTTCACAATTCATAAAAAAGCCTGTTCTTATTCTCTCACAATTAATAAGGTTGGAAAGCTGGTTGGGAGTTTTTTGAAACTTAACTTCATTTAAAAAGAAAGAAAGAGGGAGGGAGGATAGAGAGAAGGAAGGGAGGGAGGGAGGCAGGGAAGGAAATATGGAAGGAAGGGAGGCAAGGAAAGAAGGATGGAAGGACGGAAGGAAGGAACAGAGGGAGGAAGGATGGAAGGGAGGAAGGAAGGGTGGGTCACAAATCTGAGAGTGTGAGGTCTATGATGTTTATTCCTTTCCTTGATTAGTTCTGATTAAACACTCACCACCAATAACCCTCCTTCACCTCCCAGAAAAGGAAGCAGAGGTGTGACATCACCTTTTCCGTCCAGGCCTAAACCAGCCGTGATTTAAGGCAGGACACATAAATGGAGACTTCCTGGGCACCTGGGTGGCTCAGTTGGTTAAGCAACTGCCTTCGGCTCAGGTCATGATCTTGGAGTCCCAGGATCGAGTCCCGCATTGGGCTCCCTGCTCAGCAGGGAGTCTGCTTCTCCTTCTGACCGTAACCCCTCTCATGTGCTCTCTCTCTCTCTCTCTCATTCTCTCTCTCAAATAAATAAGTAAATAAAAATCTTTAAAAAAAATAAATAAATGGAGACTTCCTGGGAGCCCAGTGCTAAGGTGAAGTCCTGCAGGGGCATCTCAAACCCTCTCTAACACTCTCTAATCTTTAAGAAATTACAAAAAAAAAAAAAAAAAAAAGGAAGTGCCTGGGTGGCTCAGTCAGTTGGACATCCAATTCTTGATTTTGGCTAGGGTCATGATCTTGGGGTCTTGGGATCAAGCTCCACCTTGGGCTCCAGGCTGAGTGTTGAGCCTGCACACATGCATGTGTTCTCTCTCTCAAAACGAAAGAAAGGAGAAAAAGCAAGAAAAAAAACATAGTTTTGTAATTTTTTGTGTCATACACGAAAGTGGATAGTGAATAGAGGATACATTCACAGTTTATGAGACATTAATAAAATAAAGGTGTGTCTGTGCACTACCTTTTTAAGAAATGGAAATTTTTCCATACCTTAGTAGCTCTTTGTGCTCATCTGATTCCATCTCTCCCCTTCTCCCTGCTGCTTCCCTGATTTTGTGTTATTATTCTATTCGGTCATTCATTTTTAATTTTTTATTATAAAAATGATCAAATATGCAGCAAATTAGAAGTTGTACTACATTTCATAATGGAATATGATACACCTACGACTGGATTCCATAGCTTTTTAACATTTGGCTTTTTTTTTTTTTTTTTGTACTTGCTGAGCCATTATTTAAGGATTTCATTTTGTAAAGTATCTACTGTATATAAAATAGGAGACACTGGCATAATGGATCCAGCCTTCTCCAGTGTGGACAATCTTGTGGACAATCTTCATCCACCTGTTCCCTCAATCACCCCCAGTTCTGGATTGCTCTGAAGCAAATCCCAGACATTATGTGATTTCATCTGTAAATAGTTCAGTCTGTATCTCTGCAAGATAAAGGCTCTTTTAAAATTATAATCACAATGTCACTATCACACCTCAAATAGTGAACATTTTCTGAATACTACCAAATACCCAGTCTGTGCTCCAACCCCTTAAACCCAGCCCTCCCCCACCCCCTCTCTCCCTTCCTCCTGTCTGTTTTTACAGTCCTTGTTTTTGAATTGGGACTCAAACAGGTGTCCCACAGTGTATTTGACTAATCCTTGCTTGAGTCTCTGGGTTTCCTCTTCCTCTTCCTGTTTCGTTTTGTTTTGATTTTTGTTTTGTTTTGTTTTCCACTATGTGATTTCTTTGAAAAATCGGTGTCATTTCTCTTGTGCAATTTGCCATATTCTGAATTTTGCTGAGTCAGTTCTGTGATGCCAGTTAATGCAACCCCTCCCCCCTCGCTTTTATCTCCTGTAAACTGGGAGTGAGCTGTGGAGGTTTGATGGAATTCAGGTTAGATTTCTGGCAAGAGTACTCCTTAAAGTAGTGATGCTGTAGTTCATCGGGAAGGCCATATGTCTGGTTGTCTCTTTTTATGATGTTAAGTAGATTCTGGTGTTAATTTGTATATTCCACCCATTAGAAAGTCTCCAACGGCTTTTTACATAATAAGTTTAACCTATTGGCAATCCTTCCGTAAGAGTTAGGCTGAATCATTTTAAAGTAAGTTCTGACCCCAAGCCACTTTATCTTTAAATACTTATGGCTTACAGTGTGCATTGCTTTTGGCAATTAAGGGAGTTAGCCTCATAACTCAATACCATCACCCTACCCAATAAAATTCATAATTATTCTCTATTATCTAATATTTAGTTCCTGGTTAAAAATTTCCCAATCACCTCACTAGTCTTTTGATGAATTTTAAAATTTTAGCATAGTTTAAAGTTTACAGAAAAATTGAGAAGGTAGAACAGAGAGTTCTCATATACCCCACAACTAGTTCTCCCTACTATTAACATCTTGCATTAGTATGGTCCTTTGGTTACAATTAATGGACCAGTCATGATACATTACTATCAACTGAAGTCTATATTTTATTCAGATAGTTTCTTAGTTTTTACCTTATATCCTTCCTCTGTCCCCTAAGTTATCCAAGAGACCACATTACATCTAGTCCTCATGTCTCGATAGGGTCCTTGTGGCTACAACAGGTCCCATTTTTTTTTTTTTACTTATTTTATTTTTATTCTTATGTTAATCCCCATACATTACATCATTAGTTTTAGATGAAGTGTTCCATGATTCATTGTTTGTGCATAACACCCAGTGCTCCATGCAGAATGTGCCCTCCTCAATACCCACCACCAGGCTAACCCATCCTCCCACCCCCCTCCCCTCTAGAACCCTGTTTGTTTTTCAGAGTCCATCGTCTCTCATGGTTCGTCTACCCCTCCGATTTCCCCCGCTTCATTCTTCCCCTCCCGCTACCTTCTTCTTCTTCTTTTTTTTTTTTCTTAACATATATTGCATTATTTGTTTCAGAGGTACAGATCTGAGATACAACAGTCTTGCACAATTCACAGCGCTTACCAGAGCACATACCCTCCCCAGTGTCTATCACCCAGTCACCCCATCCTTCCCACCCCACCCCCCACTCCAGCAACCCTCAGTTTGTTTCCTGAGATTAAGAATTCCTCATATCAGTGAGATCATATGATACATGTCTTTCTCTGTTTGACTTATTTCACTCAACATAATACCCTCCAGTTCCATCCACGTCGTTGCAAATGGCAAGATCTCATTCCTTTTGATGGCTGCATAATATTCCATTGTATATATATACCACATCTTCTTTATCCATTCATCTCTCGATGGACATCTTGGCTCTTTCCACAGTTTGGCTATTGTAGACATTGCTGCTATAAACATCGGGGTGCACGTACCCCTTCGGATCCCTACTTTTGTATCTTTGGGGTAAATACCCAGTAGTGCAATTGCTGGATCATATGGTAGCTCTATTTTCAACGTTTTGAGGAACCTCCATACAGTTTTCCAGAGTGGCTGCACCAGCTTGCATTCCCACCAACAGTGTAGGAGGGTTCCCCTTTCTCCGCATCCCCGCCAACATCTGTCATTTCCTGACTTGTTAATTTTAGCCATTCTGACTGGTGTGAGGTGGTATCTCATTGAGGTTTTGATTTGGATTTCCCTGATGCCGAGCGATATTGAGCACTTTTTCATGTGTCTGTTGGCCATTTGGATGTCTTCTTTGGAAAAATGTCTGTTCATGTCTTGTGCCCATTTCTTGATTGGATTCTTTGTTCTTTGGGTGTTGAGTTTGATGAGTTCTTTATAGATTTTGGATACTAGCCCTTTATCTGATATGTCATTTGCAAATATCTTCTCCCATTCTGTCGGTTGTCTTTTGGTTTTGTTGACTATTTCCTTTGCTTTGCAAAAGCTTTTTATCTTGATGAAGTCCCAATAGTTCATTTTTGCCCTTGCCTCCCTTGCCTTTGGCGATGTTTCTAGGAAGAAGTTGCTTCGGCTGAGGTCAAAGAGGTTGCTGCCTGTGTTCTCCTTTAGGATTTTGATGGACTCCTGTCTCACATTGAGGTCTTTCAACCATTTGGAGTCTATTTTTGTGTGTGGTGTAAGGAAATGGTCCAGTTTCATTCTTCTGCATGTGGCTATCCAATTTTCCCAACACCATTTGTTGAAGAGACTGTCTTTGTTCCATTGGACATTCTTTCCTGCTTTGTCAAAGATGAGTTGACCATAGAGTTGAGGGTCCATTTCTGGGCTCTCTATTCTGTTCCATTGATCTATGTGTCTGTTTTTGTGCCAGTACCATGCTGTCTTGATGATGACAGCTTTGTAATAGAGCTGGAAGTCCGGAATTGTGATGCCGCCAGCTTTGCTTTTCTTTTTCAACATTCCTCTGGCTATGCGGGGTCTTTTCTGGTTCCATACAAATTTTAGGATGATTTGTTCCATTTCTTTGAAAAAAGTGGATGGTATTTTGATGGGGATTGCATTGAATGTGTAGATTGCTCTAGGTAGCATTGACATCTTCACAATATTTGTTCTTCCAATCCATGAGCATGGAACGTTTTTCCATTTCTTTTCATCTTCCTCCATTTCTTTCATGAGTATTTTATAGTTTTCTGAGTACAGATCCTTTGTCTCTTTGGTTAGATTTATTCCTAGGTATCTTATGGTTTTGGGTGCAATTGTAAATGGGATCGACTCCTTAATTTCTCTTTCTTCTGTCTTGTTGTTGGTGTATAGGAATGCCACTGACTTCTGTGCATTGATTTTATATCCTGCCACTTTACTGAATTCCTACAACAGGTCCCATTTGGTTTTTATTTTTCTTTTCATCTGGAAGAGAATCTCCCATATGATCTTGCAGAATGCCCCACATTCTGGCTTGACTTGTTCCTGTATCCCTTTTAGTTCCAAACACTAGAAATTAGAATGAGAGGCTCAATTAAATTCAGATTAAATACTTGTGCCTAGACTGCTTCGTAGGTGAAGCTGGGTCCTTTGCAGACCACGTCACAACAGTGAAGGATAAGGATGGAAAAGATTGAGAGCAGGAGAGCCTGCTGTGGAAGTAGGGCTTCATTTCCCTGAGTTCAGGAGAGGCTCTTCCAAATGCCTCCCACATCTTGTTTTTCTTTCCTTGAACCTTACTCAATAACATTAACCCATTTCTAAATGTTCATTTGTATGTTTGGGAAGGTTATGCTATTTTATTTTCTTGTCTTAGACTGTAGCTAGATGGGCTTACTGAAGCATTAATCTGGACAGAATTTACCCATCAAAAAAGTCTACATGTAGCCACCTGGGTGGCTCATTTGGTTGAACATCTGCCTTCTGCTCAGGTCATGATCTCTGGGTCGTGGGATTGAGCCCCCTAGTTAGTGGGGAGTCTGCTTCTCTCTCTCCTTTTCCGTTCTCTCTAAAATAAATAAATAGAATATTTTTTTTAAAAACAGCTTCATGTATTTGACTCAAGTCTCTGTATTTCTTGGGCCGGATGAACACGTCCATAAAATGTTTTGTTATATCTTTGGGAGAGTCTCCGTCTTAATTTATATTTCCTTTTACTCATTTAAAAAAGTAAATGGATGATAGTGTTATTATAGAAAGCTACATATATGATGAAATTGCATAGAATACGTGCACACACACACATACCAGCAAACTTATAAATAGTGAAATCTGAATAATTCTGTGCATTGTACCAATGATGCCAGTTTCCTGATTTTGCTGTTGTCTTAAATGACATGACATGAGAGGGACAGACTGTAGGGCGCATGTTACATTTCTTTGCAACTTTGCAACTTCCTATGAATCTATAATTTTTCCAAATAAAGCATTTAGAAAATTAATTAGAACAATTGGTGTTTTAATTTTGTGGCTGCGCTAAAGGACAAGATGAAGACATGAGTTAGAATTTCAGAAAGGAAGAGATGCAATTATCATTATCTGCAGGTAATATGCTGTCTACTTAGAAAATTGGGTAAAACATGTTTTGAACTGATACAAGGGTTCAGTAAGGTACAATATAAAAGATAAATAGATCCCATTCACAATAACACCAGCAGAAACAAATGAAAATATCTAGGAATTAAAAAAGAAAACCTCTAGGAAAATACTTAACTAGCATTGCACAGGCCCTACAAGAAGGAAATCACTACATTTACTAAAGGATGTACTGGATGACATGAATTAAGCAAATGAAACAAGAAATGGGGATCTGTATTTATTGGTTGAAGTTTAAAAGGCAGCCAATTTTCCTTGGTTGTGCTGTAAAGGACTGGGCAATTGGTGAAATTTGAATAAGATCTGTAGATGAGAGAATAGTGATCAATCAGTATAATTTCTTGATTTCGATCATTGCACTGTGGTTGTGTAAAAGAATGTCCTGATTTTCAGGACATAGACTCTGAAGTATTTAAAAGTTGTCTTAGTCTGTTCGGGCTGCTGTAACAAAATATCATAGACTGGGTGGGTTATGAATAGCAGAAATTTCTTGCTCATGGTTTTGGAGGCTGGAAGTCCACAATCAGAGTGCCCACATGGTCAGGTTCTTGTGACCTTCCCTCTACTGACATGCAAACTCTTTGTATCCTCACCTGGTGGAATGGCGAGGGAGCTCACTAGGGCCTCTTACATAAGGGCACTAATCCCATTCATGACCTGATCACACCCCAAATGCCCCATCTCCTAATATAATCATCTAGGGGGTTAGGATGTCAACATATGAATTTGGAGGGAACTCAAACATTCAATCTAAAGTAGAAGGGATGGATGACTATTTGCAACTTTCAAACAGTTCAGGAGCTACTATGAAATAATAGTAATATATATGCTTATGGATATATGTCTATGCTGAAGTCTATATATTTAGAACCATTGAGAATGTTATTTGCGGAATCTGGGTTTAAGGTATACAGAAATTCTTTCTCAAATTTTTACAACTTTTCTGTTATTTGAAATTATTTTACAGCAAAAACCTCAAAAAAAAGTAGCCAACAGAAGAACAATAAGGAATAATGAAATAATAATAAGGAATTGTAAGTTAACAGTGAATTGCAGGGAGCTGGGGAAGAGAAAGAGATGGTGCAGTGTAGGGAGCTAAATTATAATATTTAATCTCAAGGAAACAAGTATTTTCTAAATATGGGATATTAATAAATGTAAGTGTCTGTATCATATGATGATATGGAGGTAATCATCAAGAGAAATAAAAGCCTGACAACTTAAGAGGGAATTCATGGGTCGCTGAACTTGAGATGCAGAAGAGGGGGTGGTGGGAGCTTCTGCTAAGTTGTCATTAATTCTTCTGAGGTTTTCTCATTCATGCATCATGTTGATAAAAATTACGGTATTGGTGAGCAAGCAGAGGATGAATTATTCAATCACTGGTTCCGAAAGAAGTAATTAAAAAATAAAAAGTTAACACATTTGGGGAAAGTTTGGGGAAAAGAGAAACTGATGCAGTCTTGGTGGACAGAACGTCCAGCATTTCTGGAAAATGACATGGCATACATCAAGAGCACCCAGAATGTTCACACTCCCCTGTCCCCCATGTGCAAGTCTCTCAGTTTATCCTCACGTGAGAGACACAGATGGTGAAGAAAAGATACAGGCAGAGACTTCTCTGACAGCTGTGTGGAAGGATGATGACAACCCTAAACACTCAATACCAGGGCATTATGTAGATACACCTATAGCATTAAAATTTGAGTTCAGGAGAGGATTCGGTGACAAGAGAGAAATCATTTAGGTAAGCTCTTTATTAACTTTGTTACAAAATAGCATTTCTTGTATGATGTTCATCTTTTTTTTAAATGATGCATGCACTGTATGCAATACAAAAGTGGCATGCAATACAGGAGAATATCAGCAGGGTCTATCCTTTACATGGTGAATTATGAGCGATGTGTGTGTGTGTGTGTATCTGACAATCTGTGCCCTTGTATATTTAATTGTAATCCATTCTTACTTTTTGGCCATCAGGAAAAGTATTTCTTCCAGTAAGAAAGGTCCTAGTGCTAAAAAGAGAGGTGTCAGAATTTGATTGAAAAATGCCTCAGGGATCAATACGCTACTCCAAACATCTCCTCAGACATCCCTGCGTAACCAAGTGAGACAAGGGGAATGGCAGAATCGGCTGTGTCCACAGCAGCTATGCTTCGGAGTTGGGTGGGAAGAGACTTTGCTTGTCATCTAGCCAAAGCATGGAACTCAAAACCAGGAGGTTTCTTGATTCCTCTCTCCCCTTTGGACAGGATTTCAAGGGGGCCCTTTTCTTCCCTACTGGGAAACTTGAAGCTAAGAGTCTCTTGTCCAGCGCCAACTAGGTGCTCTCTCCTCTCCTCCTCTTGCTCCTTCATTAAATAGTTCATACCTTTTACCACACGCTTTAGCGTCCACCCACCATGTCCCAGGCACTCCGCCAGTGCAGAGACATCCTGTTTAATAAAACAGACATGGGCTTCCCTTTGTGGAACTCACAGTCTGGTGGAAGAGACAGACAGTGCACACAACTACCTAAGGACACAATTTCAGATGATCGAAAGTGCAACAAGGAAAGGGAACCTTATGGGGTGATGGGGAATATCAACGGGGACCAGGGAATTGGTGTGCATCTTGTTTTGTTTCAGATATGCTGACCTCACTGTTACTGAATGCCACAAGCGAATGCCAACCTCAGGGCCTTTGCACTTGTTGTTTACTCTGTCCAGAATGCTCTTATCCAGAGATCTTCATGATTCACTCCTCTATTACATTTATATCTTTGTTCAAAACTCACCTTCTCAGAGATGCTTTCATTGAGTACATCATCCAATATGTCCTCCTTATACACACAGATCACTCTCTGTGCTCATGCTCTATTTTTCTTCATAGCATTTAGTGCTTTACATTATATGTATACATGCATATATGTACATATGTGTGGATATGTATATGCATGTATGCTTATGTACACACACACATATTCTTCTCAATCAAGGACATGTTTGTTGAGACTCTAGTATGCACCAGGTGCTGTAACAGGTGTTGAGGTTATGGAGATGAATAAGCCCTTCCTGCCCTCAGAAAACTTTCATTCTGGCTCCAGAAAACAGACAACAAATTAATTAGGCATCATTTCAGGTTGTGATAAGCTGTACAAAGGAAGCTTAAAATAGAGTACAGGTGGGGCACCTGGGTGGCTCAGTCGTTAAGCGTCTGCCTTCGGCTCAGATCATGATCCCGGGGTCCTGGGATCGAGCCCCACATTGGGCTCCCTGCTCAGCGGGGAGCCTGCTTCTCCCTCTCCTGCTCCCCCCAGCTTGTGTTCCCTCTCTCACTGTGTCTCTCTCTGTCAAGTAAATAAATAAAATCTTAAAAAAAAAATAGAGTACAGGTATTGTGAGTGATGGAAAGGGGGAATCAGAGGATGCTCTGAGGAGGTGACAAGTGAGCAGACACCTGGGAAGGTGGAGATAAAAGCCATGCCATCATGGGAGGAAGGTGTCCAGGTGGAACGTATTGGAAACGCAAGAGTGTGGAGGTGGGTGTTAAGAGGATCCACAGGGAGGCCAGGGAATATGGGCTGTGGGGAAGAGGTGCAGCCCTGGAAGCTGTGGTAAGGACTTTGGAACTCCTTCTGAATGAGATGGAAGACCTCAGGAGGGGATTTAATCTTGTTATTTTAAAGTCAACTTTATCCAGGTGTAACTGACATACAATCAAATGCTCTCAATTTAAGTACATGGTCAGGTGGATTTTGTCAGCTGCCTACGCCCCTGTAACTGTCTCTCAAGTCAAGATGAGAATATTTCCATCACCCCAAAAAGTTCCCTCGTGTGGGGTTGTGGTCAACCCTCCCTCCATTCCAGGCAACCAGGCATCTGCTTTCTGTCACCATAGGTTGGCCTGGACTTTCTAGATCTTCAGATACTTGGAATTACACATATGGAATCTTTTGGATCTGGCTTCTTTCACTCAGCACAATGTTTCTGATATCCACATTGTACATATCACTGTTGTGTGTGTTTAATTACTAAGGAGTATTTCATTATATGGATATACCATAATTTGTTTTTCTATTCATCTGTTGGTAGGTATTTTGGCAGTATCTAGCTTTGCACTATTATGAATAATGCTGCTATAAACTTGCATGTACAGGTCTTTTCACAAACATATGTTTTCATTTCTTTTGGGTGAACACCTCGGAGGGGGATGGCTGGGCCATATGGCAAGTGTAGGTTTAATTTATAAGAAGTTGCCAACTGTTTTCCAAAGTTCTTGTACCAGCACACACCAGCAGAGTATAAACACAAGGTGTTGAGCAAGGTGCAAGCCTGAGAGACATACATGGTCAGACCTACAGTTAAACATATCACTGCAGCTACTATGTGGAGGATGGACTATACAGGGCCAAGAATGATGACAGTGACATGTCTACAGAAATCACTCATAGGAGGCAACAAAGCTACTGCCTAGGCGATTAGCACACAGAGAATTCAAGAAACTTGCCTAAGACAGCATTTGTAGTAAGCAGAGAAACCAAGAGGGGAACCCATCCTTGTCTGTCTTTAGAGTCCTGTCATGTGTACTGTGCAGAATCGTCCCCTTAGACCTTCTGGACATCTTAATATTCATATCAGAATATATATATTCTACCCTTTATATATACACAATATATTATATATAAACTTTATATAAATACACATCACTATCAGCATCTATCTATCTAATCTATAACACTGCCTTATTTTAAGTACACAAAACACTTCCCTAATTTTTGGGAACAGTCTGATTTCTTATGTGCCCTAAATTCAAGCATTAGAAAGCTGGGTCCACTTAAGAAATGTCCATTACTGAGGCATTCCTGGCTCAAAGAAATAGCAGTGAATTAAGAGTTATCCTGGAGGAAGAAATTCCTCAGGCTGTACCTCTCTTAATCTCCTTTCCCACCTGGGGCCCAGGTCCTGACTTGTGTTCAGCTGGGCATTCGCGTTGCCCCATGGCTGCAGCTTTACCAACAGACGGCATCCAGACTTTCCGTCTTCTATTCGCACTCACAGGATTTGGCCCTGAGCAGGATCCATAAAGTAATGGGATGATCCTATGTTCCCCGTTTCCTTTTCTTCCTGGACACACAGGTAGCTCCCAATTTCCAGCCTTCTCTATAGTTAGTGCCATGAAGCTAAAATCCATCCCAGGGCTTGTGGGCAGAAGTGATACATGCCATCCTCATGCATGCCCATCAAACCCTTCCACGCAATCAACCACACCCTCTGGGAAAACCACCTGCTACAGAAAAGAGAAGGATCCAAGGGTCTAGAGAAAGAAAAAGCTACAGGATGGAAGGAGCCTGAGCACCTGAATGACTGTGTGGAGCAGATCTTCCGCCTGTCCCCTCCCCCGCCCCCACCCATGACATGAGGAATAAACTTTGTTCAGCTGCTAATGTTCCAGCAAATGTCCAGCCTGACCAATCGTCCTCACCTTCTTTTCCTTTTAGCTTGGGTTGGAGACTTTACCCATGTTTTGTTGGCCTGATCATGTGGTTCAGCTGCTGTCTTTCAACTTGGCCTTTCTCTGCTCAGCATCCACGGAGCATGATGAAGATAGGACACTGAACATGACCTTTCAATCTTGTTTACATGTTCCATTCACTTTCAGTGTTTACTGTTTGCAAAAGGGGGAAGAGAGTAGTCATTTTCTGCTATTTAATGAGGAAGTGAGTAACTGGGGACTCTAGAACAAGGATGACAGGTACACTCACTTTTCCCTGTATACAGTTTCATAATTTTTTTAAAATTTGGGACCATGCAACTCATTCAAAAAATACGTTTTTTTGAAGCATGAATATCAATGTCAGCCCAATATGGTTATAGCATTTTCTGGGGCAAGGACTTCCTCCTACTCATGATTGCATCTCAGAGTCCCAGGCCAGGGTCTGGTGTAAAGTAGGTAATGCTGCATAGTGGTTAGAAATGCAGCTCCAGAATCAGACAGACCTGGATTCAAATCCTGTGGCTACCAATGTCTGTCTGTATGGCCATGAGTGGGTTTCTTCATTTCTCAGTATCTTCATTATAATGTGGCATCATGCTAGGGCCTGGTTCCTAGGATGGTTGGAAGGAACTCCCTGAGACAGTGGGTAACATGGCTTATCACCAATGCCTGAGATGGAGTAGCTACTTAATATATGTTAGCTATTGGGGCGCCTGGGTAGCTCAGTGGGTTAAGCTTTCGACTGTTGATTTCAGCTCAGGTCATGATCTCAGGGTCCTGGGATTGAGCCCCGCATTGCTTCAGGCTCCCAGGTCAGCAGGAAGTCTTTTTCTCCCTCTCCCTCTGCCTCTCCCCACTGCTTCTGCTCTCTCTTTCAAATAAATAAATATAAAAAAAAAAATAGGGCGCCTGGGTGGCTCAGTTGGTTAAGCGACTGCCTTCGGCTCAGGTCATGATCCTGGAGTCCCGGGATCGAGTCCCGCATCGGGCTCCCTGCTCGGCAGGGAGCCTGCTTCTCCCTCTGACACTTCCCCCTCTCATGTGCTCTCTGTCTCTCTCATTCTCTCTGTCTCAAATAAATAAATAAAATCTTAAAAAAAAAAAAAATATATATATATAAAAAATAGATGTTAGCTATTGCAATTAAGCATTGAGTAAATGTTTTTTGATTCCTGCTGAACCAAACAGGCAGGTCCTGTTAAAAATAAAGGGAAAAAATATAACTCACAGACATCCACGTATCCTGAATTAGTGCTGTCTAGGTTAGTTTGTCTGAATTTATTTTGACTGTAATACAATCAAATGGCCACAAAATAGGGTATAGCAGAGGTTTCTTCCTTACTCTATCCTCTCATCCTATTTGGCATTTATTGATAGCCATTTAGAAAGAATGTTTATTTCCTATGCAATTGCATTTTCAGAAAGAGTGAAGGAGGGCGAGCAGTATCATGAGGAGGAAATTTTATTAAGAGATTATTTAATATTATTGATACACTGCACCAGGAGTCAAGGAAATGCACCAATCGAAAGATGCTCTCACATCAATGTTTAATCTACTTTTAGCCCTTTGCTGGAGTATTTAATTAGCTTGTGATTTGGAAAATTGCGTAGAGTACACAAGGCAATGAATGTTCTGGAACGAAAGACAGAAGTGATTATTTTGCTTCCAGCATCTTATGAAACGAAGTGGCAGGGAAATGTGGCAATGTCGTGCAGAGAGCCTCACAAGGGAAAGATGATGGTGAGGGGACTCCAGAGGAAAAGCGCGCTCCAATTCATACTTAGTCATATGCATATTTGTCTCAGGTAAATCTCACACTCATTCTAGGGTGGAGGGGTGGCCGTCTCCACTTTGTACAGGAGAAAATAAATACTGGTTCAGGAATTCTGAGACCTTTGCTCTGAGTCCACTCTTGGGTCACTGCTTCCCAGGACATCAGTCTCTTTAACTTGGACACATCAAAGTCATTTCCCCTTTGTACGGGGAAAGGTTCTCCTGTTTTGCCCTTCATCACCCCAGGGGAAAGGGTGGGTTCAGAAGTGCCAAAATGGCCATTTTGTGGGGTGGGTAAAGTGATAGGCAGAATAACGGCCTCCCAAAGATTCCTGCGTCCTAATTCCTGGAACCTGTCACTGTACCAAGTTACATGGTGAAAGGGGATTAAGATGAAGATGAATTTAAGATTGCTTATCGGCTGGGCACCTGGATGGTGCAGTCGGTTAAGCCTTTGGCTCAGGTCATGATCCTGGGGTCTTGGGATTGAGTCCCCCATCGGGCTCCCTGTTCAGCAGGGACTCTCCTTCTCTCTCTGCTGCTCCCCCTGCTTGTGCTCTCTCTCGCACTCTCTCTCTCAAATAAGTAAATAAGTAAAATCTTTTAAAAAAGATTGCTTATCAGCTGACCTTGAGATGCAGAGATTATCTTTGTTCTGCATAATTACACAGGTTCTAACAGCAGCAGAGGGAGGCAGAAGACAGAGAACCAGAAAGATGACTGCATGGGAAGGGCTTGGCCTGAGGGGCTGACTCTGAAGATGGAGGGCAGGGCCATGAGCCAAGGGATGTGGAAGCCTCTATAAGTTGGAAGAGGCAAGGAAATTTCTCTCCTAGAGCCTCCAGAGGAACACAGCTCTCCTGACACCCTGACTTTACACCAGTGAGGTCGTGTTGGACTTCTGACTTTCAAAACTATAATGAATACATTGGTGGTTTTTTTAAGCTACCAAGTTTTTGGTCATTTGTTACAGCAATAGAAGATGAGTACAGGCAATCTCTTTCATGCAGTGCGCTATAGTCCCTGCATGTGAGTTTGCTTCTCACACAGTCCTGTCTCTTGAAAGGAGATGCTTCTACTCCAACCAGGTCCTAGTCCAGGAGAATGGTTGGGTCATGTTTATGAGCAGCTGGGCCACGGTGCAATAGAAGGTTACCAATACCAATCTCTGATGCTTGTTTCTGCTTTCTACCTCTCATGGAATGCAGGGGCTAAAATGTAGTCTCACGTGGTAGAAGGCCTGCCCAGCTCTCTCTCCTTCTGCCATATGTATACTCTCATCCTTTAGGTCTCTTGTCCCATATGGATGGCCAGTTGGTGACATCATTTGGGCTTGGGCTGAGAGGGAGACAGAGGACCCTAAAGAAGACAGGCTTAAGCTGCATGCTCCAGCTGTTTAATCCACATGGTCCACTCTGGCATTTTGGGCTCATGTCCAAATTATACTGAAGTAATGCTTGCATTTCACGATTTCCTTTAACCTTTGTATTTACAATTCCCTTGGGGAGCTCATGGGTGAGGTGTTTATAGCTTGGGACAGTCTTGAGACATCTGTCTCAATATTATCTTCATTCCACTGAGATCCCACTTCAACTCTAACACATACTCACTCCTTCCTGGTCCACCAGCTAATGGAGGAGATGCCTTAGTGTCCAAGAGCCTCCAGTGTAGTTTCCCTGTCATCCAGGCCATATACACCTTCCCATGAACAAAGATATTGGACATAATGGGGGCCCATGGACTTGAGTTTGGCCAAAAATTGAGAGACGATGGAATACGGAGAGAAAGCTGGGAATGAAGAGAGAGCAAGGCTACTGCACTGATTTTTAAGGATGACGACAAAGTGTAAATACCCTTTGCAACCAGTGTGTATCAGTTACCTGCTGCTGAATAACAAATTACTCCAAAACTCAGGGGCTTTAAAACAACAGTGTAAATTATCTCTCAGTTTCTATGGGGCTGGCTTACCCAGGTCTTCTGGCTCTGGGATCCTTACAAGACTGTCATCCAGGTCTGATCGGGGCTGCAGTCATCCGAAGGCTCACTTGGGGAAGGATTCTCTTCCAATCTCACCAGCAACTTTTGTAGTGAGGGCCTCAGGTCCTCGCTGCCTGTTACCTATAGGCTGCCCTCAGTTCCTTACTATGTGGGGGTCTCTGTCACATGTCACATGTCACAACATGGCAGTTTGAATCCTCAAGTGAAACCAAGAAGAACCCAAGAGAGGAATGCAAACAAGATGGAAGTCACAGAGCTTGTGACTTCCTGATCTTGGAAGTGGCATGCTATCATTTTCCTCATATTATGCTCATTAGGTACACCTGCACTCAGTGGGAGGGGATTACACAAGCAGGGACATTGGGGGCCATGCTGGAAGCCTCCTGCCACCCTACCATACCCAGTGTATCAGTCAGGGGTCTCCCGAGAAACAAAACCAATAGGATATAAACAGGAAGAGATTTATGCAAATTTGGCTCACATGATTCTTCAGGCTAAGATCTGCCATTTGTAAGCTAGAGACCCAAGAAAGCTGGTAGCATAATTCCAGTCCAGTCTGAAGGCCTGAGAACCAGGGGAGCCAATAGTATAAATCCTAGTCCAAGGGCAAGAGAAGACAGATGTCCCAGCTCAACCTGACAGGCAGGAAGCAAAAAGAGTGAAATCTTCCTTTCTCTGCCTTTTGTTGAATTCAGGACCTCAGTGGATTTATGGCTCCCCTGCATTGGGGAGAACAATCTACTTTACTGAGCCCAGCATTTAAATGTTAATCTCATCTGGAAACACCTCAGACACACTCCGAAATAATATTTAATCTGGGCACCCCTTGGCTTAGTCAAATTGACATATGAAATCAACCATCATACCTGGGTTCTAGGAGGATGGTCAGACTGACATGACATTTCTTATGATATTCACATACTTGGCAGGACAGCAATCTCCATTATCATCTGTTTGAACCCAACCTGTCCTTCAAGAACAAAGGGAGCTGCCACCTCCGAAAGGCAACTTTCCTGACTCCCCTGAGACAGTGTGGCCTGTCTCCCCAGCAAACCAGTCTGCACTCCCACACTTTATGCAACTGTTGCAATGGGCATCACTCACAACGCCTGGGACTGACTTCCAGCCCTGTCACTTACTAGCTGTGTGCACTTGGGAAAGCCAACCAACATAAGGACAGTATGAGAACAAAATGATGTAATGCATAAAGCCGAGCACCCAGCCTATAGGGGATGCCTCATTGTTGTCAGTCATTACTGCAAGCATTATTAATTAAGCAACTTGAAAACAGAGTCTAAATCTTACTGTTTTCCTCCCGACCCACAGTACCTAGCACATACTGGGCACCAAACCAAATATTTTTAAATGAATGAATGCATAGTTGTGCCCAGTGTGATTTCTCTGAGCTGGGTCTCACCGGGGCACCTCCACTCAGCTGTGGGGCATGCACTCTGGGCCCTCCTGTCCCCCTGGGCTCCTGGCCTGATCCCTTCATCACTGAACAACTTTTCTGGTGTTGCTCTTCCCCCTGTCTGTGGGGCTGTAGGATCTCTGATGCAGTCACAGGTCTAACACTGCAGAGAATTACCTTGTTCCTGCACTGTTTGTCAGCGAGAAGGATTTATGGGGGGGACAGAACTCTTCTCAGAGACTTTCATCTTCCCTTTGCATGCACGTTCCACACCACCCCTCCTCCCAGCCCTCATCTTTCAGCTGCCTTGAGAAAATATATACATATATATATATATTTCTCTCCCATGCCTCCCCCCGCCCCCGTTACCTTTGCTTCTTGCTTGCCTCTTTTGAGTCAAACACAGGTCGGGGGGGGGGGGGTGGGCGCAGAGAAGATGCACGGCCTGGTTTGCTTTGGTGGCTGAAATTTCTGAGACTCTTTAGGAATGAGCTCAGAAAATAGGCCCTATCCTCTTTTCCTGAAAGAATTGAGCCATCTTTTTCCTAGTTGCTGCCTGCCACCCATGCAGAAAGGTTAATCTGTTCCTCTTCTCAACTAGTGCATTTATCACAGGGAAGTGGTCTGTTGTGGAAAATATTGATCAAAGGCCTGCCAGGTCCTCTGCTGGGTTGAAATTGAGTGTTGCAGTCAATGGCTTGGCATTCTGCGGTGTGGAGAGAAGGCGGTGTCCTCCATGTGCGGCTAGGCTGATGGATGGAGGAAGGGCCTGGGGAGGGAGTCTTTCTTCCAACGCCTCTCCTGGTTGGCTTAATGGACAGAGTGGGATCCAGGAGGCTGGGCCAGGACCGGGGATCTCTGGCAGGTGGTCTTGGGGGCCTCCACGCCCCAAAGACGGGGCCAGGCTCTGTGTGTGGACAGGAGAGGACACAATGTCAAGGACCATACTGGTCAGAGTCCATGGGAATGACTTCTTGATGTCGAATTGGCAGTCAACAAAAAGAAAATTCAACTGGGTGGTAGCAATGGGCTACACTGCCCACAAGCGAGTTTTTGTGTCCAGAAACCCTGAGAGCCTCCTTGCATAAATTACATCATAAGTGAGGATTAACTCCGGGTTCCTATCAGTCACTTCAATCTCTCCCTCCGTCCCTCCCTTCCTTCTTTTGCTTCTTCTTCCTGATTGCTTGCCCACCTCAAATGCTTGCCACCAAGTGGCCTGTTTGTTGCCTGCCAGGCACTTTTCTAAGCTTTAAGGACCAAGGCATCCCCTCCCTCAAGCTGCCTGCATTCTGGTGTAGAGAGACTCCAGCAGGAGGTTGGTTCACAATTCACTAAGCTCTCTGGTTGGAGGACGACCAAGGTGATTCAGCCGAGAAGGCAGACATACTCTTCGTGGGGGAGTAACGTAGCAAGGAGGGCTTCAAGGAGGAGGTGGCTCTTGAGCAGTGTCCGAAGGAAGGACTAGGCGATGGGTGGTAGCGATGGGACTGTGCAAGTAGAAGGAATCACCCATGCAAAGAAGCCACTAATTAATTCAGCATTAGCAGGTGTAAAAGCCATCATCCAGAGAGGTAAACTGAGCCATTTTCGGAAAACCTGTATGGCGAGCCAAGGCAGTTATTTTGAGAAGTGAATGAGGTAAAGTAACTGAAGGACTTAACACAATGTTTGCCATAAAGTAGTACTTGAATTATTTTATTTCCTGGAATAATTGGGATTATTGGTTGTAAGTGACAGAAAGCCATCTGTATCAGTCAGGGTCTCAGCTGGAAGCAGATGGGACGTTCAATTTGGAACTATGAATAGGGTTTAATAAAGGAACTATTTACAAAAGTGCGAACGGGCTGTAAAGGAAATCACCAGGGACAGGACAGCACCCACAGGCAGTAGTCATAGTGGCTCACCATTACTAGAGCTGGGTCTGAAGTGGCAAGAGAAAGGAGCTGTCGCCAGATCCCAGAGAGAGACGGAGGAGATCGATGGAGAGGAGTGGTCACCTGCTACCTTTGGTTGAGGTTATCCAGCCCTCCCTGTGATGCCAGAGTCAGGCAGCCAGGGAATAAACCTCCAGCCTCAGTCTCCCCCTCCCTCGGACCCCCAGCCAAATTCTATGGGAAACCAGAAGCCTTAGGAACTGGCCATGAGTCCATGCAGGTCAGCCTCTTGGGGCAGAGACTAAGTTGGAGTGAGGACATCTATGAATCCAAATGGCAGACAGAATATAGGCAGTTGCCAGCTCAAATCTAATTAAGCCAATGAGTGATTTCATCAGCTTACGGGAGTAGAGCTGGCTTCCGGCATTGCTGACTCCAAAGCACCCCAGAGCCTGCTCTCCTAGGGGATGGTTAAATGTTCACACTATACGGGCGCCTGGGTGGCTCAGTTGGTTAAGCGACTGCCTTCGGCTCAGGCCATGATCCTGGAGTCCCTGGATCGAGTCCCACATCGGGCTCCCTGCTCGGCAGGGAGTCTGCTTCTCCCTCTGACCCTCCCCCCTCTCATGTGCTCTCTCTCATTCTCTCTCTCTCAAATAAATAAATAAAATCTTAAAAGAAAAAAATGTTCACACTATACAAGATGGTCCAATACCTTGGGGCCAACCTATTTCCAACCAGCTTATCAACCAGAGTAGAGGGAGGAGGGATCTTGCCCAGCAATCCTGGCAATAATCCAGGTTGAGTTGAGCAGCAGATTAAATAGAACAGTGCACGAGAATTCTTAGCAGAACATCTGCAACCTAGTGAGTGTTCGGTAAATGTTAACAGATGCTTTCAAGTTATTATTATTATTCGTGCTTAGATTCTATTCAGGTGGGAAAAGGCCTTTCCCTTCGAGTTTTCAGAGGGAAGATCCTTCCAGCTACCCTGTAAGAAGCTCCTCCCCACCACGCTAAGACTGGTACCCAATGTAAACTCCTAACCTCTAGTTATGGGAGAGAATGGTGATGCTGGTTTGCTTTGCTTCTTCCATCCCATTACTACCCTTCTCAACAAACTTACTTCCTGTTGCTCTTGATTCTCCCATGTGGTTGAAAAATATCCTTCCACCTCTAGTGGTTGGTTTCTCTTGCCCTCTGGTGGCCAGGTGGCAGTGACCTGCTGGTCTACCCCACGGTGCGCAGATTTTTAGTATTCGCCATAGGGAATGCGTCCCTGAAAGCATTGGCAAGAGCCCTAGCATATGTGAGCAACATGCTAATACCGCCAGCGATGGGGAGATTGGACCCCCCAGGTTGACCTCCTACATTCTAATGGATTTCCTTTCCCGAGGAAATGTGCATGCTGGGAAGAAGGGGAAAACACTCTTTCCTTAATTTTCTTTTGCTTTGTGAAAGAACCAATTGTCCATGAAATCAAATAAAGGTGAAATACATATTAAAACACTGTGGGCTTGCTAAAGTCAGTTAGATGAAAAAAAAAACAACAACAAAGCTTCAAAGAAATGCCAGTCCATGCCTCTGAGATTTATAATCGTATTACATTGCTTGTACTTTGGTAACAACAACAACAAAAATAAGTGTGCGATTTAAAATATGACTCTAGGCAGCATGGTGAAGTGTAAAACACTCCCCACCAGACCCGAGGGGGCTGGATTCCAATCTGCACCCATCCAGCTCCACACTGCGGGTCACATCCCCTCAAAGACTTGGTTCCCCCATCCAGGCAATGACGGTGTGGGGCCAGACATGCTCTAGAGACCACCCCAGCTTGACATGGTTTTGGTTTGTTTCCATTATTGTTTGGTTGTTGAGAATGTTCTATAGGGTCTTCTCCCTGGAATGCTGAAATGATGTACGAAGCCACCTGAAAGCATTACAAGGCCCCCCAACTTCTCCCTCCTTTGGGTCTCAATGCTTCTCAGTTGCAATGGGGAATACATTGACCTGGGCCTGTTGGCACCCATGCAGGTGGGACAGAGGGACGCCCATCAAGTGTGCAGGGCTAGCTCTCATCTCGTTCTCAGAGATGAAGCCTATGAGCCCCTTGGTCGGGGGAAGATGACTGTCCAGACAGAGTCACAGTGCATGGGGATTGAATCATGGGTGGATGTCAACTTTGCTAGATGGTCAGGAGGTCCGTTCAGTGTTGCCCTGACCTGCGCTCTCGGTGAGGTGCCCATTAGTGGATACTGGATCTGTGGGCACACCCAACCCTGCTTCCCCTTGACCTTGGCAGCCCTCCCTTAAGAGAGAGGTTGGGCTGCACAATGGCACCCTCCAAGGCTTCCTTTCTTCCCCCTGAGCTCTACTTACCTTGACCCCTGGATTAGCGTCCTATTGCTGCTACAACAAATTAGCACAAACTCGCTGGCTTACAAGAACACAAATGATTTATTACTTATTATCTTACGGTTCTGGAGGTCAGACATCCAACATGGTCCTCACTGGGCTAAGATCAAACTGTAACAGGGTTCCATTCCTCCTGAAGACTTTAGGCAAGAATCCGTTTCCTCGCCTTTCCTAGCTTCGAGAAGCCACCTTCTTCCTCGGCTCAGGGCCTTTCCTCCATGATCAGGCCAGCAGTCACATCACCCCGACCTGCACTTTGTTACATCATCACATCTCCTTCCCGGATTCTGACCCTCCTGTCTCCCTCGCATCTGGACCCCCAAGATGGTATTGCATCCACCTGGATAATCCGGGGTAATTCTCCATCTCAAGATCCTTAGCTTTATCACATGTAAAGTTTCCAGGGATTAGAACATAACATCTCTGTGGGGGCTACGATTCTGCTGACCACACCCCCGATCCACCTTCCCTCTTTATCCCCACTCCTCAGTCCCGAATCTTCTACTATTCTTGGAGGTTTGTGGTAAAAAAAAAATAAATAAAAATAAATAAATAAATAAATAAAATAAGATAAGATGATTTGGATCTTCTAGTCTTCCAAAAGCTCCAGCACTCCGGCTTTTGAAACTCCAAAAGCACTTTTCTCTGTTTTTTTTTCTGCCCTAAAACCCTCCCCTGAGGCTACAGATGTCTTCTGGTCCAAGTTTAACAGAATGACAGGCTATGGGATAAAAAATTAGTAGGAGGGGCAGGAAAGATGTTGATAGATGCGTCAGCAGCTGACCCCCATGAGGGGACATCCATCAACCTGACTCCGCAGTCTGGCTCTAAAAGTTCATGTTGATAGTCGCTGCAGGAGTCCAGGGTGGCTAAGGCAGAGTCAGGCAAACATCCTTTTGTGTGCAAACTTTTTTGAATATCTACAAAGCGTGCGGCCTGATCTCAAGTCAGGCAGAATTGATACCGTTAGAAGAACACCAGACCGTCACATCCAGCAGTGCGGTTGAAACAAGGAAAACAGGAACTACAGGTGTGGGTGAGGAGCTGGGACAGCCGGGGCCCTCTTGCACTGCGGGAAGACTGTGTGTTTGCACAACCACCACCGAAGAAAAGGATCAGTGTCAGGACCTCCTAAAGGTGAACACACACACACATCCTAGGACCTGGCATTTTCCATAGAAATGTGTACTAAAGACATCCACAAGAATGTTCATAGTGGTACTATTGATGATGGCCCCACCTGGAAAGGGCCTAAATGTCTACACTGCAAGGGACAAGAATATGGGGTGTAGTCACACAGTGAGCTACTATACAGCAAGGCTGTCTCCGTCGGTTTGAGCTGCTATAACAAAACACCATAGACCAGGGGCTTAAGCAACCAACATTTACTTCTCACAGCTCAGGAGGCTGGGAAATCCAAGGTTTAGGCACAGCAGATTCATTGTCAGGGTGACCGTTTCCTGGTTCACAGACAGCTGTCTTCCTGCTGTGTCCCCGCAAGGCAGAAAGACAGCAGGAGAACTCTCTGGAGTCCCTTTTATTAGGGCGCTAATCCCATTCATCAGGGCTCCACTCTCACGACCTAATCACCTCCCAAAGGCTCTACTTCCAAATGTCATCATGTTGGGGGTTAGAATTTCAACATATGAATTTGGGGGGTGCACATTTGGGGGGTCCATAACAGATGGGAAGACATAAAATACAAATGCCATATTATCAATAAATCTCATCAATAAAGTGTTGTGCAAAAGAAAGTAGCCACAAAAGAGGACATATTCTATATTCTATTTATATAAATTTCAAGGTCAAGCAGAAAACATCTTCTGGCCCCATGGAGCTGACACCTCCACTGAGGTCCTGCTTGCCTCCCAGAATGGGGGCAGGTTTGGGTGGAGGAGAAGCTACGTGACCTCTGAGCCTAGCACTCGCTCACGGGACACATACCTTTGGAGTCTGGACCACTATGGAAGGAATGGCTAGCCTGAACCTGCCGAGCTGGGGAAACTGCACTAAGAAAGATGTCAGCAGAGCCCCACTGTTCGTGCCCTCCCAGGCTGGATGCCAGGCATGTAAGGAAGTCTCTAACTGACTGCAGCCCCTGGTCTCTGAGCTGCCCCCGCTGAGACTCAGTAGAACAGAGACACGCTGTCCGGGTCCTGCCCAGACTACAGATTTGTGAACAAAATAAAATAAAGCAAACAAACAACAGGCAAAACTATCCTGTGCTGTTAGAAACAAGGGGAGTGGTTACATTTGGGGGGGTGGTGACCGGAAGCACGAGTACAGGAGAATGCGGAGGCTGGTTACACAAGTGTGTTTGATTTGTGGACACTGGCTGAGCTGTACACTGATAATTTGTGCATTCTCTTTCCCTATATCCATGTAGATACATAGGTATGTATGCAGGATAAATGTTACATTTCAATAAAATGAGAAAAACACACTAGACAGGGGGTCTAGACCAGATGTAGCTTAGTCTCTGATTTAGACAAAGAATTTTGCTCTGTGTTCCCTGTATTTCTGTGTTCCTTGTGTTACCAAGAAATAGAAACTCAATTGCAACTGCCTGAAGCAAAAAAGGATTTCTTGGACTCTCGTGTAAATGAAAAGATCAAGCCTTAGGCATGGCTGGATCCAGAGGTTCAAACAACATGCCCAGGGCTAGATCTCTTGTATTCTCTTTCTCTGCTTCTTGGTACTGCTTAGGCAGAGTTGTCGTGACTCTAAGCTGACTTTCTATATGGGTTTTCCAACCTCATAGCTCACTGTCAACATGTCCAGAAGAAGTCATATCTATTCTCACTGGCTCCAAGTGGGTCTTGTGTACATTCCTGAACCAATTGTGAAGACCAGGGAGATGGAACATTCTGATTGGCCAGGTCAGTGTCATATGTCTACTCCTGGAATCAAGGGTAGGGTCATTTACATCCTAATCACATCACTGTGACTGGGAGGGAGCATGTTTCCCCAAGGGGAGTGAAGGTACTACTCCCAAAAGGGGAACTGGAAGCTGGAAAGACAAACAAATAAATATCTGGTACATACATTCTGAGCCTTGGTGTCTCCACCTGTAAACTGGGTTGAATGCTGATCTTTAAGACCCACTCTGACACTAAGATTGCATGATTTCCATCCTGAGGCTGAAGGCTTTCTTGGTATCTATCTATCTATCTATCTATCTATCTATCTATCTATCTATCTATCCATCCATGCCTCCATCATCTATTTATCAATCTATCCATCCATTCATCCATCCATCCGTCCATCCATGCATCTATCTATCATCTATCTATCTATCATCTATCTATCTATCATCTATCTATCATCTATCTAGTTATTTTCACATGCTATCTTTCATATTCTTCACACCTTCCATTTTAAATTTGATGTTAAATGAGGCTCAGAGAAGTTAACTGACTTCCCCCAAATCACATTACTGTCAGGCCAGCAGATTTAAATCCTGCTCTTTTGGAAAATATCAGGCTTTCTCGATCTTGACCTGGCACAATTGACCTTTGGGTCCAAATAATGCCATGTTGTGGTGCACTGTCCCCCGCCCTGCAGGGTACTCAGCAGAAGCTCTGGTCCCTACTCACGAGATGCCAAGAACATCTCCCACCCCAAGCTGTGACAATGAAAAATGTCTCCAGATATCGTCCAACGTCCCCTGAGGGACAGAGTCACCCTGGCTGAGAACCACTGTTACAAATGAATGATGGAAACCCAGACTTTGCCCCTTACCAGCTGGGTGGCTGGTAGGGGAAGACTTCATCTCCCTGAACTCCACTTTCCTTATCTGTAAAATGGGATCAAAACCCCAACACTCTCCTTTGTCATGCAGGCAGGACATTTAGCCAATGCCCGGTACCCCATAAATGGTGACTAAGGCAGTCTCTCTCACCAACTTGGATATAATCTTACAGAGAGGACTTTTTTTTTTTTTTTACAAATTATAGACACTGAATTGCAAATGAGGACAGGCATTTGAGTATGCTCTGCTTGCCTAATTAGTACAACTCCATTGACAGCCCTGGCTCCTTCAAAGGATGCTCCTTGGGATGCGGGCCCTCTGCAGAGCTGGCTGGGAACTTGGAACAGAGTCAAATGTCCGACATCAAACGTTTTGAAGCTCAGAAATGAGGCCGTGTGCTCCAATAGGGAGCTGTCTCTGTAAATGTTCCCATGCTTATTAAATTCCTGCAGCGGCCACTTTCATTGGGCCTGCCTCCCTCACTTGGCTAACCCTGGCTGCACAGCCCACCCTGGGTTTGTCTCCAGAGCAGAATTCCCAACCAGGAGTTCCCGCCTTGGTCTTTCTCAGATCCTGGAGGCTGAGGCCTCCCACGTGCTTGCCTGCCTTTCCCATCCTTGAGCCAACTTTATCAGCAGCCTCGGCTCCTGCCTGAAGGTGCTGGAATGATGCTGCCCTCCCTGACTCCACATCCACAGTTCCTCCCTGTCCACTTCCGTGTCACCAGTGCCCAGCACCTTACCTGACACAGAGTAGTTGATCAAAGAGTGTTGAATGAACCAGCGAATGAATGGTGCTGAGTCTTGCCCCTCTGACCTCGAGATACCCATCAAATGCTGGATCTGGAACCCCAAATACAAAGCCTGGGGACCCAGGTGGCCTCCAAATTGCAAGTTCCCCTGCTTCTCCTAAATTCCCCACCTCATCAGAGGTCACAGTTTGTTGGTTTGCATGCGACTGCACTTTATCTAGACAGACTGATGTTTTGGAGAACAGGTCATTGGACTATTTTGGAGGTAGGGCTCACCTTCTCTAGTTTGTTATAGTCTCCTTCACAGTAGAGCCATGCCTCCAATCATTTATGTTTCCTGCCTGCAGGCTCCAGGCATCTGAGTTGGGATCTCTGATAGGACAAGATCCCCCACCTCACCGATAAGGAGGTCCTATTGGACTATTCTACCTACAATCCAGGCCCCTGAGCCTGGTCCTAGTATCCACGTGGATCTCAGTCTGGCCAGAGTCCAAGTCCACCGTACAGTGGATATAGACAGTGGACAAGCATACCCCGTACACAGTGTATACATCGTTTCCTGTCCAGTTTTTCCCACTGCCCTCCTATCCCACCTCCATCTTTCTTCCAGCTGATGGTCAACAAGGGCTGAACAGAGACAAGTCAAATCCGATCATAAGGGTCCCCTAGCAGCTCTTCCTTCACTCTGGACCTTGCCTCTGATTCTTCCAAATAGCACTATTGGAGAGCAGAACTATGGACACTGGCTTCCGGGGTCCATAGTTCTGCTATGGACTTAGTTCTGCTAAGACTTCCTCCAGAGGCAAAAAGACAGCAGTCCCTGAATGATTAGAGGACCCAGTAATGAGATCCTTCAAACTAAACATGGAGATGATTTTTCCCTTTGGACTCAGTCCTCAGACCACATGCGTAGCCACCTAACCCAGCACAGTCCCAAGAACGCAGTCCCAGTGAAATTCACTTCCAACCTGGTCACAGAAGGTCCTACTTCAGGGTGACCTGACTAATTCCAGGATCGCGGTGGGTCAGGAGCAGGGTGGGACATCAACGCCAACCAGGGTGGGAAGGCATGGGTACTTGCCAAAGATGTTCAGGGCAAATGCTTAGATCCCTTTTCATTTTAAACATAAGAAAGCTCTTAGCACCACATTTTGGGGATAGCTCATTACATTCAACCAACAATAAGACGTGGAAATTCCTTGAGAACAAATTTCCCAGAGTGAAAATGGTTATTGCTCGGGCACAAGGTAAATGCTGCAAAAATCCTATTTTAATGAACTTGAAGGAATGCCAGAATTTCTGTGTCAATGGGAGGTTTACGTCTATGGAAACAGTGCCCAATATGCATGCAGGGCTTGGTTGATACTCAGGAGGCTGGTTTCTTAGGATAATAAAGAAATGGTATTTGGAAGGCACGCCACTGCAATATTCTTATTTTAGAGTTAGAGTGATAAGACACAAGGGACAGGATGTCGGCATGGATATTGGAAGGTGTCAGGAAACCTGGCTTTGATATGTTGTTCTGTAACCTTGGGCAAATAATGTCCTCTATCCATAACTCAGTTTCTCCAACTGCAAAACGAAAAGGTTAGCATATCCCCACATTGGAACTGGAAGGCTGGAGTAATTTCTAAAGCCAAGTGATCATGTCTATTTAGAAATCCTTGGCTGCTAATGACCTGACCCAGTGTGGTGTCACATTTAAAGGTACAAAGCCTGGAAAGGAATTACTGTCTTTGCTCATGCATCATTTGATATTTAATGAAACTTTGTATCCATCCTGCTCTGTCATTAACATCTCCCCCTCCCCACCCATATACACTCCAATGTGCTGAAATTCCAGTGAATCTCATAAATTACCTTGCTTTTGCTACTAACAGAAAGCCATTTACAGTGCTTTAAACAATTTAGAAGCGTATTCTTTCACATGAAAGAAATCCAGACATAAGTAGTTTGGGATTGATTTGCTGGTTTCCAGAGTCTTTAGGGATCTTCTGTTTTCTCTTCCACTACCTTCAAACTCATGTCATAGCTGCAGGAGCTCCAGCCTTCGCAGCACATTCCAAGCAAGACAAGAAAGATCAAGAGACATACATCTATTCCTCCTGAGTAAGCCCCTGTTAAAGAGATTTCCTAGATGCTCCACTCAAGGATTTCCACTAGCAACTCATTGGCCAAGCCTAGTTGCAAAGGAAGGCTTAGAAAAGTAGTATTATCAATGGGCACATGGTCACCCTACATAAAGTAGGGGTTCACAATGAAAGCAAGAGGAGAGAATTGATGTCACAGGCAGTCTCTGTTACATTGCACGCCCTCTCACCTAACCAACATATCCTTGCCATCTTGGTCTTTTCATGCTCCTGCCCTTCCATGCTAGGCACAGCCCGTAAGACCTGTCTCTCCCCACCACCCCCATACCAAGAGTGCCATTCTCCTATTCTGACAACCTTCTCCTTGTGAACTATTGTACCATGGTTCAGGGGCACTACCCTACTTGGACTGAGACAGAGTCTTTGGCTCTTGGCTGCCTAGAACCCCCTACCCCAATTTTCTCTTCTACCTGGAGCCTGATCTGTAAGCCACCTTTCATTGCGAGTTCAACTTATGTCCCCTAAAATGCTGTTTGGGCCCTGGCTACAATCCAGTATGAATCATCTGAGTCTTGCCCTGTTAGTGGCTCCTGGTTTAGAACTCTGGGTTCTTTGTTGTCTCTGTAACCTGACTCAACCCTGGCTCTCCTTCCCTGTACCTTGATTCCTGAGTCCTAGCTCAGAGACCCCAGTGCAGATTCGCAGGCCCTTTTTCACAAATGAACTATGTTTTTACTACACCCAGGCAGGGCTGGGGGCTCAGTGACAAATGGAATTTTCTCCTCCACAGCTCAAAATCAATAATTACGCACTGGATAACATAGTTATACATGAACAGTGTCTTTGAGATTCTATAGATTATGAATGGCTAGGAAACACATAAAAAGATGTCCCTTCCCTCAGTAATGATGAAAATATAAAATACAACATCAAAGAAACACCATGTTACAGACTTGTAATTGCAAAACATTAAAAGGTCCAACGATATTAAGTGCTGGTGAGGATGTTGAGAAACTGAATATCTTACCCACAGCCGGCGTAATTGTAAATTTGAACGAGTTGGTAAGCAATTTGGAATTATATATAGTAAAGTTAAGGATGGGAATACCCAATGGCTGTGCAATTTCACCCCCAGGTTTATATTTTAAAGAAACTCTTACATCAGGGAAACTGGCATATGGATGTTTGTTGCAGTGATATTTGCATGGGGATTGCTCTAGGGGAGCACAGACGCCAGTGAACTCTCCACCCACTCTCTACAGCGCTCCCTAAGGTGATTAATGATTAAGGTGATTTCCTGGTGAGGGAGGCATGTGGCTGGAACAGAGACTAGAGAGCATCCAGAAGAAAAGTACCGGCCAGCTTCTATGTGACTCCTGGGATAGGAAGCTCAAGGGACACTGGAAGGGGGTCCCAGTTTTTCATCTAGGCTTTATTGGTAACTTCCAAGAGAACTCATATGCCAGGTTAGAAACTGGATAGTCCAAGAGAAAATCGAGACGAATGAGACAAGGAGGCAGTGCAAGTGATGGGACCGGAGGGCCGTGTAGTTGTTCTTGGAGACGCTTCCGATCACAGCATGCTTGGTTCTGAGCAGTGACCGGGACAAAGGAAACAGAACCCCATTCTCGGGTGACAGGAGCTCAGGAAAATGGCAGGGCCTGGATATAAATGGGACTGTGGCTTCAGGGTCAGTCTCCAGTCCTAGGAGGAGTGAGGATTGAATAAAAATCCTAAGTTGTTATCACCTTTATAATAGCTAAGCCTTATTAGGCATTTACTATGTGTCGGGAACTGTCTAAAGTGATTTTCCTGCTGATATTACTGACTGCATATTTATATTCAATCTCAACTTACGCCTTATTAACAGGTCTGTGATTTTGTTCAGAATGGCAACGTACACAGAAAAAAATACTCCCAGAATTTCCTGTGGCTAAAGTGGCCACGTGATACAGTCTGACCGAAGAGATGAGGAGGCAAGTCTACTTGACGGTCTTTTGCCTTTACCCTCTCTCTCTGTCTTGCTTGGAATGTGGATATAATGGTCAGGATTCAGCAGCCACCTTGTGATCAAGAGGGAAAGAAACTCATGCCAAGAATGGCATTTTTTTAAATTTTATTTTAAATTTATTTAACATAGTAAAATGAAATTTAAAAAAAATGGCAGTGCAGGAAAACAAAAGAATCTGAGCCTCGATGGTGATGGTGTCACATACTGCCTATCTCTCTGTTTCTTATCTAATGAGAAAAATCTACCTTTTTTGGCTAGGCCCCTGTATCATCAGATAAACACAATATTTAAGGACATACATGATCTCATTTAATCCTCGCAACAAACTTCTGAGACCGGTAACTCTCACAATTACCATTTTACAGAGGAGGACAATAAAGCTCAGAGCAGTTAAACTGGCAGGTCGAAGGATCGTGGCTAGACATATCTGTCTCATTCTAAATTCTTTTTTATTACTATGCTCTTCCGACTCTTCATCATACGCTGAGATGGGGTTTAATCCAGTTCTCGTGGACTGGGTCAACAGACAGCCTATGGGGGAAGGTAGAGGCTACATAGACATTCTTGATTGCATCCTGAGAGCCATGAAAATTGACATTGGAAGTCCTCTCTATTACTTCTTTCTGTGGGCGACACCTGCTGGGTAGCGGATGCCCTCAGGGAGCCCAGGAGTCACTCAACTAACATCTCTGATTACTGGCTAATGACTCACACATCCTTGTGAGGATGGGAAAAAAAAACCAAAAAACGTGGCCATGCCTGGCATGTGTTGGGTGCCCAGAGTATACAAGTGTTTCTGCTTTCTTCCTGCATGTGAGCCTGAAACAGGAAAGGAGATGCTTTGCTGTTCCTTCTCTCCCGGAAGATCCATACGGCTCCCCCAGAACACACACCAGGGCCTGCCATTTTCACCAGACACTCATTGCCTTCCCGTCTTCATGGTTTTAAATGTTCCCATAAGCCCTATGAAGTAGGGATGATGACCTATTGATAAAAAAAAGAAGCCACAGTTCAGGGACGTTGAAATAATTTGTCCTTTGGCCCAAAGCGAGTAGGTGGTAGAGCTGGATTTTGATTCCAGTGCTTGACCTTTAACCACCATGATGTTCTTCTTGCCATCAGGAACCCAGAAATGCAGCACCAAATCCAATTTGGACACCTAGACTCTAGCACATCATTGATCAAAAGGAGAGCGAACGCACGCTGGACTGTGTGTCAGGGTCTAGGAAGAGGTGGCTGGGCAACAGGGATGCTGCTTGTGACTGGCTCTGTGTCTCCTGGAGTCGCATCACTTTCTCCCCCCACCCCCTCCCCCCCCTCCCCCTTCCTCTCTTCCTTCTTCCCCTCTTTCTCTCCCCAGTTCTGCCCCTTTCCTCTGTCCCTTTCTCTACCCAAAATACTTAGGAGCATTTTCTGCCTGATACCAAGTCCTGTTTGCGGTGCTGAAAGGCTCACGGAAATGAATAAGGTGTTTCATACAATTGAAAGAGTCTTTCAATGGCGGGGCACCTATATCGGCACTTGGTGAGATGAGAGGCAGAAGTCTTCCTCACAGCTCCACGGGACACAAGGCTGCCAGGCAGGGCTGCGTGGAGATGCGTTGGGGAACAGGGGAACAGCAAGCTGGAGCTGTAGGGGGCAGCTTAAGTCTGGCAAGTGGGGTGGGGCGAGCTGGGTTTCGTGGGCTCCCTGTGGGTTGGCTAATGCTTGCGGTGGGCTCTGGGAAATAGGGGCTATCCCTAGCTGTCTGGTCCTTGGCCCCAGGGCACTTAGGATGGGTGCCTCGTGTGACTGTCTTATCAGAGAAGTGTTGAAGTGTGAACTTAATTAGAGGCTTAAGAAGGGAAAATGACTGGCCCCTAGGCGAGGGCCAAAACTGGGTAAGACTGCATGGTAAAAAGTTACATTGCAGGCACTGTCCCTGCCTGTAACAAACTTACAACCTAGTGGCAAATGCTGACAGCAAAAGCCTAGTGCTTAAGAAAGCAGGTCCTAAAGCCAATTCTACCTCCCAGTTCCTCTGAACACTGACTGTGTGATCTTATGCAAGCCGCTCAACTTCTCTGGGTCTCAGTTTCACCTTCTGCACATTGAATGGGTGGGTAGGGATAATAAAATTGTCCCTGTCTCGTAGGGGAGGTGTAAGGAAGCACAAATGGATTAACGTAATAAAGCACTTAGAAGAGTTCCCAGCAAAAAGCAAAGATACCACATTGTAACAAAACTGTAATGCGTATGCTAACAGACACATTAACTAAAGGCTAAACCAGCAAAGAGTGAAAGCAGAGAGGGGCATCCACAGTGAACAGGCTGCAGCAACAGGTCCTTCTTTACCCAGTCCTGGCTGAGCTAGCAAGAATGGGTCCTCCTGGCGGAAGACCCAGCCCTGGAGTGGGCTGATCCTCAGGGCCATACGGAGCCTCAAGCTGTCCTTGGAAATCCTTGACCACAGGCATGGGAGGATGGAGTAGAACCTCCATTTAACTCCACCTGGGGTAGGTGGTGACTCCCTGTAGACCTGGAGGAGGGGTTTGGGAGGATGAGATGCCCACACATGGAGAACAGGGATGCTTTAGGCAGAAGCCGCTTCAACAGTTTCTTTTATGGAGTCATCTGTGGGCTACTGAAAACCCCCTTGAGCCACGTTGCTTGAAAATCCACCATGAGCATCTCCACTTAATTACTTTTGTAGGCAGGTGCGTTTTCTCAGGATTAGGGCATTATGTCCCCCAAGAGGGATTACGTAATAGCTCCTGGAGGATGAACTACATGGATTAAAGGGGGTTGTTAAGATCCAAGTGTAGTCCCGACTTTCCATTGTGCTGTGGAGGAAAATATGTTTACCCGGGGACGTAGACCATGAGAGCAAAAGATGCCTGACTTTTAAGCAGAACCTCAGGGCATATCCCTCCCACTGACACTCGGCAGCACCCAGCTGATTTTGGTGGGTATTTACACGGGTTGTGTAAGGTGTCAATGGTCCACTGACCTGGCATGCTTTCGTCCAGATTTTCCGGGACCGTCTTAAGTCGTTCTTTCATTAATGCATTGGCTGGTTATTTCAGTCCACAAATACCTGTGAACAACTTGTACATGATAGACGCTGGAGACACCACAAGAGTCAGAGAATTCCATGTTATATGCCCTGATTTCTATGTCTGCAAACAACGTCCACTACTGTAACTAAAGCTGCACACATAGAGTGGATCAAGTGCATTAAAGAAACAAATATTCAATTATTCATGATACCTGTTAAAGAACAGTGAGGGGAGGCTTGACTCAAGACCACTACCAGAGGGGCAGGGACCACTGCATGAGGCTTTGCAGAGGCGGGAGAGATCGGGCTCAACCCAAAATACAACAAGGAAGAGCCAAGGAGCAGGGTGGGGTCAGTGGATGGAAAATTACCAAGAGGACACATCAAGGGGAAGGGGGGAGGGATTCTGGCTACATGACATCACAGGGTTCTTGCTGACGGCAGCCGACGCTAGTCAGACGTCACCGGGGGGGATGAGGTGGAGGACAAGGAGCCTCGTTAGACATAGAGGGCGGGATTCTGGCTAACCTGACTTAGCAGGAGTTTTGCCAAAATTAATGCAGAGATGACATGGAAGCCCAAAGGTCAGGGTCTTGTCAAGGAGAGCGCTCAGAGGAGCCTGAGCTTGCTCAAGGAGAGAATCTTTGTCAAGTGTCTCTCAAATGCTAGTACCTATTTTTCAAGTAGGGTTGTCCTTTGGGGCCCTTTGGAGTAAATCAAGTTGGACTGGTTTTTAGAAATGTAGCAAATAGTTTCCTTCAACCTTAAGGCTGTTCCACATAAAGAGAAGAAGACTATTTTGCAATGCAAGAGTGCCTCACAAAGATTTTATAAATCCCAGAATCAGAACCTCCCCTCCCCTCTCTCATTTCTGCAGGAAAGGCTTGTAGAAGTTTCTGATAATTATTTTGGGGTCAGGTGTGGAGAAGTGCTTATCTTTTTGACATTCCTTGATTTGCATCACAAATGAGTGGGCCAGGACCCTCCGGGGGTGCTTCAAGACCCAAGCCGGGCGGGCGTCAGAAATCCTAACTGGCCCCGGTTGCATTCAGTGAAGGAAGTGATCTTGCTTCCCCTTTTCAGGTCTGTGCCCTGGTCTGCTGGGAGCTGTAGCTGGAAGCCCAAAGTTACAGAGCCTCCAGCTAGCAGCAGGGCATTCTAAGGCAATTAGCTGGAAATGAAGAAAGGAAAAGGCAAGACTTGAAGCGGGCAAAGACCGAGCAAGTCAGAAAGGTCCCAGGCTGAGAGCAGAGGCAGGAACGGAGAGCTGTATGGTCAGCCGGGTCCCTGCCAGTGTTGCTTGATTATTAGGCTTCTGATGGCTAACAGAACACGCCCAACTCCTTGATTCAAAGACACATGTTTTCCCACACGTGGAGGCTTCCGCATCGGGACCTAGCAAACAACTGATGTATGTATTTGATATGATTAGATTTGTGTACGTGTGTTGATCTGTTGTTTGTTTTCCCCTGAAAAGCTATTAATAAATCCGTGGCACATCTTAAAATAAATGGGTGTTTCAGGACTCGGCAGGAATGGGAAATCTCAACCAGATTAAACTCCTTAGAGCTTTCATCTCTATCACTTTTTATGTCCTTTCTCTTCATCTATCCATCCATTTATTTAGTAGACACTGAGGAAAGTTACTTAACCTTTCTGTGTCTTAGTTTCTCTGCCTTCAAAGGGCAGTCGTCAAGATGAAATGAAATTATACGATGTTCACATAAAGCATTTTAACAGTGCCTGGTACAAAACAAGGGTTTAGGGTTATTGAACTCATTCATTCATTCATTAATTACCTCTGCCTACGCCAGGCATCCACTAGGCTCTCTGAGGCACAGAGTTTCTCAGATTGTGCTGCTGAACTCAAGGGGCACCTTCCTGGTGAGTAGTATACACTAGGAGGAGGGAGAAAGGAAGAATGCCTCTTTCTTGCTTCCATTAGTTGATCACAGACGATTGTTCTCACTGCTACCCGCCTCTGCAGTTTGGGCATTGCTCCTCACTTCCTTCCTCCATTTACCCGCACTCCACTGTCAGCCTGGGTTTCTGTCCCAACCCAGCTTTATCGGCCATGGCCATCTTTCCTAGGCTACACCCCGTGGCCGGATGGACAAACCTCCCACAGATTGGGTTATGTCCACCCACTGACACTGGGGCCGTGGGAGAAGGTCCCAAGCTTCCCGCGGTTTCTGATGCCATTATTCGGCATTATTCGGGAATTTTTCATATGTTTTATTCAGTATTGAATACCCAACACCCAGAACTAACCTAGCACGTAGTCAGCATTCAATAGATATTTGTCGAATGAATGAATGAGCGAATCTATAAAAATCATCTCTGGAGGTATAGATGTAAAGCTCTGCTTTTTTTTTTTTTTCCTGTGAAGGTAAGGAATATTTCAGAGGCTGTCTCTCTGTGAGATTCTCTGGGAGTTCGGTAATCTGAAAGGTGAGCAAGGATGGGAATTTGCGTAGCTGTGTGTGTGGGTCTATATCAGTGTACAAATGCCTGTATTTGCACACACATGGAGCACACAGCATGTAAATGCATGACTTGCATAAATGCAGAGTGGGAATGCATGCATATGCATATATATCCCTTTGTCCTCCTACAAATAAATGGCTGCATGTACGTGCGCGGTGAGTTTACTTTCGAAGCTGTGAGTGTATGTACATGCATGCACATGCTTTCCCATGTGTCCCTGTGTGTGCTTGGATGTGCAAATCGTGTCAGGCATATAGCTGTCCCAATACATGCATCAATGTGGATACATGCGTCTCTATCCATGTGTGTTTGCCCACACGTGCATGGATGTACCTTTGTGGGTGTGTGCTGTGATAGGGAGGGGAATTCTCAGTGCGTGTGTTGGCTAATATGGTTCATAGTAAATGGGGAAACACCATCAGGCAGGGTCCAGAGATTTCTACCTCAAGGTCCACTCTTGATCACCTTTTTCCTGTTTCCCTGCACTCAGCCTGAACAGCTGAAATTATACGGACTTCTTAGAGTGATGGGTTTTAATTTCCCAGAATAGATCAATACACACAAAGAAAAGGGAGGGTGGCAGAACAAGAAGTCCCAGATATCAGAATTTGCATTCAAAGGACCCGAGCAAACCCAAGCACTGAGCCTTTTGCTGGAGCCCGACTGCCTGGCCTTGATTCTCAGCTCTGGCTGTACCTCAGTTTGTGTGTCTGTAAGATGGGGATAATAACAGTACCCACCTCATAGTTTCTGGGAGGAGAAAAAGAGTTAATATGTGCAAGCACAGAGTAAGGGCTAGATAAGCACTGACTATTTTTGGTTGGACCAGACAGACCAAGAGTTATTTTATTATTCCTAGAAACAAAAAGTAACCTCGATGATTTTACTTACATAAAGCTAGTATATATTTACTCTAGACGATTTGGAAAATACAGATAGACCAATATAAGAAGAAAAAGATCTTACTCATAGTCTCTCCCTGTACCCAGGTAAACACTGTTCATGCTTGAAAGGATCTCCATTGGGTACTTGTATAAATGTGCTTTCCCATTAGTGGGCTTCTCTCCCCCTAACTGCGGTTGTGTGTGACATTGGTGGTCAATGCAGCAGGTTTCTGGGATTTATACCCTGTCTAGTCTTCTCCCCTTGCATCTCGGCTGGTCCTGTGACTTGCTTTAACCAACAGAATGTGGCCAAGTGAAGCTGTGTCAATCCCAGGCCTAAGCCTTAAGAAATCTGGGCAGCTCCACTTTAGCTTTCTTGGGTGCCCTGAGCAGGAGTGCAAGAAGAATGCCTATATTGCTGGAGAAACCACATGGAGAGAGAGAACCCAGTGTTTCCAGCCTCCAGGCTGAGCTCAGACCCCACCTGCCCTGCCCTGTGAATATACACACAGCAAGACCCACAGAAGAACCACCCCACTGAGCCCAGCCTGGTTTGCAGAATCTCAAAAATGCCATCAATTGCATTGAGGTGTGGGAGGATGGGTTAGCCTGGTGATGGGTATTAAAGAGGGCATGTTCTGCATGGAGCACTGGGTGTTATATGGAAATAATGAATCATGGAACACTACATCAAAAACTAATGATGTAGTGTATGCTGATTAACATAACAATAATAAAAAAAAAGTTAAAAAAAATGAAAAAATCAATTGTATTAAATAACATGGTTCTTATTTGAAGCCGTTACATCTTTTATTTTTAAGATTTTATTTATTTATTTGACAGAGACACAGCGAGAGAGGGAACACAAGCAGGGGGGAGTGGAAGAGGGAGAAGCAGGCTTCCCACCGAGCAGGGAGCCTGATGCGGGGCTCGATCCCAGGACCCTGGGATCATGACCTGAGCCGAAGGCAGACGCTTAACAACTGAACCACCCAGGTGGCCCTGAAGCTGTTACATCTTGAGGTGGTGGCGTATTACCTTGTAATGAATAACTGACAATCATTCCATTTTATAACTTGCATTTTAAAGTTTAAAATTAGACCATATTTCTATGTAATTATGTTGTGGTCAGAGTGAGTTCCGGATCAGGTGGCCTTGGTTTTAATTCTGATTTCACATATTAGCTGTGACTCTGGGCAAATTACTTCACCTCATCTATAAAATGGACTTGATAAAAACCTTGTAGATTTGAGGGAAAATTAAAACATAGTGCCTGAAACCTAGTTAAACATGAAACAGGTCCGTATTTCACCCCATCACTGTTTAATGGACATGAAATGATATGAGTATGTCAAAATGTTGCCCATTTCCTACTGTTGGGCATTTATGCTGTTTCCAGGTGTTGTTGTTGTTTTTTTTTTTACCATCAAAAATATGGAGAGCAAAAATCCCCACTTCCATTTTTCAAAGGAGTGAGGCTGAGGAAGACCAAGCTGACTTGCTCAGGCCACACAGTAGAGCTGAGGTTAAAAACCTCACCTTCTCATTCCTAGGGCTCCTGTACCCAGCATGAGCACTTAGCAACCCACCTGCACGATGGTTTTGCCTCCTGGGCCCCACCGGCATTGTATTATAACCCTGTTTCCCTGGAGACCGGAGTTATCATAGGCAAAGAAAGATTTTTTTGACATGCTAATTTTTGGAAGACAGTGAACATGCTAAACTTCCCGACTCTGCTGCAGCCTTCCCCATCAGGGGAGTAGCCTCTTCAGACGGGCAAGAGCACCTCCTGCTCATGGGCAGACCGGAGCCAGAGATGAGAGACGATGTTACGTGACGCGATGTGCTGGACTTGACAGCTGGCTTCCAACAGCGCTGCATTTGAATTTTAGTTAGGTCTGCTCCCCACTAGATGATCAAAGGCAAGTTCCTTACCCCTCTGAGCCTTAGTTTCCTCATCTGTGAAATACTGGTCCTTCTCCCTCCTCCCATCCCCTCCCCCTACCCCCAACTCTCCTGCGTTCTTGCGAGAAATTATAGGAGATTGTTGATGTAAAGTGCCTGACCCGAGTGCTCCAGACGGGGTAATTATCATTGGATTCTTGGTATTAGTTAGGGAACCCCTAAGGAAGGCTAAAAAAATTTCATCTTCCTGGCCTGGAGAAAGTATAGCTCTGGGAACAGAGAAAACATTTGGATCCGAAATCTGAACTTCCTGGTGCTCTCTGAGGTGCCAGAAAAGATGAAAATAAAAAGTACAAATTATTTCGGCAAAGGGGTAGGCTTAGGGAAGATAGTTCATGCCAAATCATCAGTAAGTGAAATTCTGACTCCCAACACAGCGACCTATCCACCATCCATTTCCTTTCACCAACACCCATTGAACTTTTGCCTATGGTGCTCAAAGTCGGAATCCTTCCAAATGAGAGGGGGAGGTTCCAGGGAAGCAGGAGGCCACGTCCATGGTGGTTGCTACCATGAGCCCCACGGCTCTTGGCCGGTCATCTCTGGCACCCCCTTCATATCCTTCAGAAGAAGATGTCATTGTATCAGTCCATGTCCAGCCATTGCCAGGGGTAACTTTGTCTCTGTAGGACTTGGACACCCTTAAAGCTGGCCAAGTAGCCTACTTCCCTTCTTTTTGAGATGAATTCAGATTGATAGACGGTCATTTTGGTAACTTTTCATTTCATTTCTTCCTTCCTGAATCTTTCCCGACAGTTTCGTTGGCATGGGTTTAATCATTAAATTCAGGGGCCAATAAAAAGCAGTTTTAACAAAGGCTTTTGAGCTTGGCTGAGAATATCATCATTCTTTTATTTTTTTCCTTCTTCTTCCTCTTGGCTTCTCTCCCCCCACCCCACCCCCCTGCTTTCCTCTCCTCCTGCCTTCTTTTTCCCTTCAAACAGGTATCGAGCATTTTTTAATGTGCCAAATCATATATTGAATGCAGGGGATGTAGATTTATATGTAAGGGACAGTCTCTGCCCTCCGGTTGCTCACAGATTCAAAGAGGGGGAAAGCAAGTAAAAAATAAATATTCATCGGGAGCCTGGGTGGCTCAGTCGTTAAGCGTCTGCCTTCGGCTCAGGTCATGATCCCAGGGTCCTGGGATCGAGTCCCACATCGGGCTCCCTGCTCGGCAGGAAGCCTGCTTCTCCCTCTCCCACTTCCCCTGCTTGTGTTCCTGCTCTCGCTCTCTCTCTGTCAAATAAATAAATAAAATCTTTAAAAAAATTAAAAAATTAAAAAATAAATATTCATCAACTCTTGCCACAGAATGCTGTTTAATAAACTGGCTGGCTGACGACCACTAGTATTTGTTCTCATGCTTGCAGCCTGGTTAGGGCTGGGCCCAGTTGGTCATCCATGCTGTGGGCTGTCAATCAACTGTGTTTGGCTCCAGGCTGTTCCCTATATATTCATTTTGTAGCCAGAGTGAAGGGCCAGCAGCTACCTGGGGCTTTCTCTTCCTCCAGTGGATCACAGGAGCACAAGAATGTGAGCCCAACCATGTAAGCACAGTTAAGCCTCTGCCTGCATCATCCTCACGCACATCACATTGCCCAAAGTATGTCAACATCAATGGGGGCAAGCACACACATAGCGGGAAGGGAAGAGAGTGAATATTTGCTGAAAACATGTCTCATACCATTGCAGGGGGTATAAGCAAATGGACAGACGTGGCACGGAGCATCGTGGGGTGCAAAGGCAGAGGACCTACACCCGTGCAATCAGGGAAGACACCCTGGAGGAGGTGAACCATCAGCTGAGCACTTAGAATTTTAAGACGTGAACTGGATGAAGGTATAGGATTGAACTGTCTGTTCAAGGTCGTAGGGGCTGCCCGTTTGAAAGTGTAAGAGTCAGAGATCCCAGAGTCCGGTTGATAGCTAGTGAGTTGAGACCCTGGGTAGGTATGAGAAGAGAGATTATTGGATATGGAGGCAAAGGTCAGATTCCCAGGCATGTCTTAGAGGACAGACCTTGAAGGAATCTGACAGAGGTGATGGCAAGGCAGAGAAGGGTGTTACGCAGGGGGCAGACTAGTCATAACTGCTGCTTTGAAGTTTACATGGAGACGGCTGAGGATGATGAATGGAAAAGTGAGAACCTGAAGATGGGGAGACCAGTCAAGGCCACCTACAGGTGAAGGATGCTAAGGGCTCAGAAGGGAGAGGGGACAATAGGATGAGATGTTTAAGAGACAGAATGCTCAGGACATAGAGGAGGGAGGGAGAAAGACTCCGAGGTACTATGACTACCACAGTTTTCCAATACCTCAGCGCGGCTATGACTTGTCCCCTGAGGGCTCAGCGAGATGCCAGCAAACTGAAGACGGACACAACAGGGAATAAACTGAATTCTGCAAACTATAGTCTGGGACACCGACATTGTTTAGGGGCATGGTCCTTGATGGGGTTGCCAAGGGAAGTGAACACTCAGAAGGAGAGCCACGATTCCCACCAAGCATCATAGAAAACTCACCCCCTTCCTTTCTCAGCAGAGCTCTTGGTTGTGGGAGAAGGACTGAGGTTTTAGATGTAAACACACAGGGATCTGAACCTACCAGTTCTGTGACTTTGGATAAGTTCTTTTTTCTTTTTTAAGATTTTACTTATTTATTTGAGAGAGAGAGTGAGCGAGCACAAGCAGAGGGAGAGACAGAGGGAGAAGGAGAAGCAGACTCCCTGCTGAGCAGGGAACCTAATGTGGCACTCGATCCCAGGACCCTGGGATCATGACCTGAGCCAAAAGCAGATGCTTAACTGACTGAGCCACCCAGGAGCCCCTGCATAAGTTTTTTACCACTACCTGGCACCCAGCAGCCCTGAATTTCACCACTTTGGGATTCAGCTTCCTTCTATGTAAAATGGGGAATATTACATATATACACACACATATATAATGAGGGTGCTGTTATTATCAGCACCCTCATTTTACAGAGTAAGAAATGAAGGCCAGAAAAGCTACATAACTTGCCCAGGGTCAGCGAGCCCATCAGTGGCGGAGCCAGGATGTGGACCCAGGGAGTCTGACCCAGAGATGGCACATTTATATCCACCACATGGGTTCCAGGGCCAACCCGGGGCTTTCCTACTTGCTCTTTGTGGGTGAGAGGACACAGTTAATAAGGGGAAGGGGGGTGCTTGGGTGGCTCAGCCGTTGGGCATCTGCCTTCGGCTCAGATCATGGTCCCGGGGTCCTGGGATCCAGACCCGCATTGGGCTCCCTGTTCGGCGGGAAGCCTGCTTCTCCCTCTCCCACTCCCCCTGCTTGTGTTCCTTCTCTCGCTGTGTCTCTCTCTGTCAAATAAATAAATAAAATCTTTAAAAAAAATAAAGGGAAGGGGGAAGGTCTGCATGAGGATCCATCTGTGGTCCCCCTCCTTCCCTGTGCCCCTTCCACATGCAACCCCTGGAGCCTACAGGTGACAGCGAAATTAGCAGAGCAGGCTGGGACCAGTCTATGTTTGGTGAATGAATGAATGAATGAATGAATGAGAGAGATGAGAAAGCTCAGGCCCCAAAGTTTCAGAAACTTGCTCTGAGTCAGAAATGTGGGAGCTAATTGTCTAGCCCAGGTCTGTCTGCTCCTAAGGCAGCCATCCTGTAGGTCTACAAGGCTGAGAAATCCCGCTGTTGCTGTTGTTTTGACAAAATCAGATTTTTGTGGGAAGTTTTTGAAAACTTTTTTTTTCCTGTAAATTTTAATCATTTTTTATCATCACAGAGAGAACAAAGGATGAACGCAGGGAAGTAAGAAATGCCGCTCTGGAAACACTCACCGTCTCACTCTTGACTCCATAAATAAATGTTCTCATGTTAAGCAGCCTTCAATTAATGCTCAATTTATATGCAGACAAAATATACTTGCACAAAGCACTGATTTTCAATGTTTATAAGGGAGCCACTAAAGTTTGTGGGAAAGAACATTGGTTCTGGACTCAGAAAGACCTGTGTTTCAATCCTGGATTCCATACTTAGTAGCTGAGGAACCATGGAAATACCACTGAACGTTTTGAGCCTCAGTTTACCCATTGGTAAGATGACGGTAAACATAGTGTCCACTTCATGTAGTTTAGCATGATCCCAGCTACTTTGCAGGGAAGGGTCCCTGCTGATGCTTAGACCTACATGATGAAAGAAACTAAGGCTCCCTGGAGGTGGGGAGCAAAAGTGATGGTCAAGGTCCTCAAGAAAGAGAAACTGAAAGGAATAAGGCCTGCCCACTGCTCCCATTATAGTGAGTCTTCTTCTGCTCCCACTTGGAATATTAGGGATCTGGTGTGTTATGATGCTATGAGTACCTTTGTAGAGTCAAGGCATGATCATTTCTCAGAGGGTGGGGCATGAGCAGATAAAAAAACACCCCAAACTTTTCTACTCTCTCTAAGTTGACTTTCTCTTGGGTCAGCGTTCACCAGGTTGCCACCAACTTTGGACAGTTCACCAGAGTCCTGCCAAGGTTGGCTCTGAAACTGTCTGCTAGATTTTTGAGGTCTGTGCTGGAGGACGGGAGCTTGATGCTGCCTACGCCACCATCTTGCAGACGTCACTATTCACTCTGAACATTTTTATCCATCTCCGCCCTCACTCACAGCCCTCACTCAGCAAGCTTGCTCTTAGAGGGCGGGACAGGGCAGTGGCTTAGAGCGTGACGGGAGCCCAAGGCCTGAGTTCAAATTCCAGGGCCATCAGTTCGGAGCTGTGTTACCTCAGGCCAGTTACTTAGCCATACTGTTCATACCGCTCTCATCACTACCAGCTCACCACCATTTGTTCTATATGAGATTTTGCTTGAAAGCAGGTGTTGAACTTTGCTGAACTATTTCCGTTCTTTAGTTCATCTACACACACAGAGAGGGAATGTCTGCTGTGTGCCAAGTATCACTCTGGATGTGGGAAGTTTCATAGTCAACACAACAGACAAGCCTTCTGCTCTCATGGGGCTTATATCTACTGCGAAGGATAGACAATGAATCACCCCACCAAAATCACTCCCATTGTGCCGAATCAAGAAACAGCTTGAAGGGTTTGGAGAGATTGTGGTTCAGCTGCCCAGCCCCTGTCCCAGCCACCCCTGACATCCTCCCTCATTCGTCCAGACCACGTGGCCAATGCGCCCAAAATCCCTGAGTCTGGCTTGGCCAAACTACCTTCCTGGATCTGCCTCTAGAGGTCCCCCTCTGTTCAACCTTTACTCTGCCTCTCAGGGCACCCTCCTGGCCCCAGAAATTGCTCTGGGCTGCTTTGGAACCGAGAAGTAGCTGCATCCTGATGAGCATCCTGCTTTCCCCCGAGCACGAAAATATACAATGCTGGATTATCTCTCTCAGTGGGAACAGCGTGTCTCCTCGGTGAAGGACAATTTTCAGCTAAGTGCATCTTATTTAAGGCTCTAAGAATGGCAGTTAAGCAAATGCAGGAGGAGAAATGTATATGAAAACTATCCATTGAAAGCCCGTGGCTAAATATATTCACCGCTGAGGGATAGTTTCCAGGTAATAGAGCCCAACTGCCATACTCTGGTCACAGCCACAGCCGGGTGGGACACGAGGCTTGGGGTTTGATTCGCTCCCATTGATTTTCTTTATAGATCAGTTTGATACTAGACGTTATAAGGTTAATTTTGGATGATTAACTCCTCTGTATTGGGATATTTGACTTAGTTCCCCTTTCAGATGCTTTCTCCCCATTGATTTTCAATATTGCATTTCCAAGACGGAGGTAAAAGGCTCTGGCAAGGGCCCATCAAGCAGAGGTCTCCCATGGCTGCCCAGTCTCCCACCCAAATATGCTCCCTAGGCAGGAGGGATAATGTGTGGGCAGCTGGGGGACACCCATGCCTTGTGCCAATCCAGGGTGGCTGGCAGTGCCTTCTTGCCCTGGGTATACCAGAACAGGTCCAGGCGGTGGTGATCAAGAGCAAGGATTTCAGGATACCTGAGTTTGAAGTCCAGCCTAGCCATTTACTTGATGATTGACCTTGACATTCATGTAACCTCTGACCTCAGTTATTCATCAGTAACTAAGTATCATGGGTACCTACTCTTTTGGAGCCCAGCCACCGAACAGTTCCTCTTCTTCTGGCACTAGTACCCTCACCTCTTTAATGTGCTCCCTCACACCACAGGCCCTTTGCACACGATGTTTCCTTCACCTGTTTCATACCCTGCACTCCAGACACTCCCCCTCCCCTCTGATTGAACTGTAAGTTCCATGAGGTAGGGAAGTCTGTCCTGGCCAATAGTACCTGGTACCAATAGTACCCTGACATGCTGCAGACCCATGTGGGATATTTCTGAAAGAATAAGTAAGATCAATGCACAATTTTGGAGATTGTATGAGTGTTGAAGGACATTTGAATTCTACAGTGTTGTTCCCCAAGATTCAGGCCATGGAACAGATGGGGATCCCCTCTTCTCAGCTCTGCCTGGCTTCTCACCACCTTTCTTACCTACCAACCATTCCAGGCACCTTCCCTCTCTACCTGGCTCTCAGCTAGGGGTCCTGCTCCGCATCCCTTCTGCTTTCCTACCCTGGTGAGCAGGGATGAACTCCCTTTGATACTACCCTAAAAATCCTGAGTCGGAGTTCATCAAATAATAGCAGGAGCTGACACTGACCATGGACTATGTGCCAGATACTTAAATGCTCATCCACTCCTTGAATCTTCACCCGACACTAAATCTTACGTTGTGTTAATGCCTTCAATCCCATTTTATTGATGGTGATACCAAAGCCCAGAGAGGTTAAGTAACTTGCCCAAGGTCATTCAGCTAGCAAGCTAGCACAGCTGGGATTCCGCACAGTTCATCACTACCCCCAGGGTGGACACCCTTCCCCTGTCCTCCACCATCCATGGACTTGCCCCTCGCAATTCAGATTTGACACTCAAGCCCTCAACCTCCCTTTCTGGACATATCTTCTCCCAGCTCAGTTCTGTTGCTAGCTTCTTGATAACATCTCTCAAGTATTTGGCCTTGACCAGTGGCCTGGAGTAAGGGTATCTCAATCTGGTTTCTGGCTTCTGTCTGGACCTGGGGCTTCCATGTGGAGGGTAATACTGTCCTACTCAAGGTCATGGTCATTCTGTCATAGCCCCTCCTACCTGAGGCCCTTTCCTCCACACCACCCCTTAGAACTGGCAGTCTATATGATGGCCTTATAAAGGCACCCTGCCTCTTCCTAGGCCTTGTAGGGGTGCCTTCTTCCTAATCAGAAGTCACAAGTCAGCAGGAGGCCCAGCCTCTTGTCCTCATGACTAAAACAGCAATTACAGTAGAAGTAAGAGCTTACCATCTGCCACGTACTGAGCAAAGGGCCCTATGATGTTAACTCATTTAACCTTCCTCTGGCATTCTGCAAGCAGGGGTATTGTGACTCCGTGTTAAAGATGAGGATGCTCAAGTTCTGGGCAGCAGCAGAATTATGCTTGATGTGGCAGGGCGTAAGTTTAAGCTGTGACCTGTCGGACTCCTAGATTTGTGCTCTTTACCACCGCCACCTGAACCTACCCAGAGCCCTATGTTTCCAGTCCCCTGCCTTCCTGCCCCTTCCGGCCAGCCTTGTGACTTCAGTCTGTAGCCAGCATCCTCCCTGCCCCATCCCTCGATCACCCCTTCCCATCCTGAAGGTCATGCTCTGAGGATTCTTTTCTTCCTCCTGATTTTCTATTGGCTCTTATTCCTGGGCGGGGACAAGCCAGGAGCAACAGAGTGACAAGGGTAGGGAAGTGACTAAGTTTCCGGAAGCTCACAGAGGCCCAGGCCATTGTCCCTGTCCTGTGTCTTCTGGTCACTGGCGTGTCCCCTGGGATGGTCATTGGAAGTTCATTAGGGTCTGAGCCCTTTATTCAGAGTTTGGGGATCATCTCATGCCCCCCTCTTCTTAGCACTTTCGTGCCCTTAAACAATGGGCACACAACACCCCTTTCTTGGTCATTTGGCGTATTCAGTCAGCAGCAAAAATTAGTTAAGGTTTATGGAATCCTCCTCTGTGCCTTGTCCTCCACAAAGCAGGTGGTAGCAGAGACAGGGAGGACAGCATGAGAACAGACAATCACAGAACCACGTGGTAAGTGCTTTAGAAAGACCCGAGTTCACTTCTGGGCTCCCCACCTGCTCACTAGGTGTCCGTGGACAAGTTAATCCACATTTGCACATCTCAGTTTCCTCATTCAGGGGCAGAGGGGGGTGGGGGGGACATGGAGACAATACTCACCCTGTAGGCTCGCAAAGCCTTGGGTCCCAGTGACGGGCACGGGAAGGGCCTCGCTTATAATCGTATTATTTAATATTAATAACTGTCACAATTAGGGCACCTGGGTGGCTCAGTCGCTTAAGCGTCTGCCTTTGGCTCAGGTCATGATCCTGGAGTCCCAGGATCGAGTCCCGCTTCGGGCTCCCTGCTCAGTGGGAAGCCTGCTTCTCCCTCTGCCCTTCACCCCACTCTCCCTCTCTCTCAAATTAATAAAATCTAAAAAAAATAATTGTCATAATTATAACATGCAACAATATTATCAAATATAATAATTGTAATAAGCCTAGTAATAATAATAAATTTTTCTGAAGATGATGATGGTGATGATGATGATGTTAAGGGTAGTGGTGAAGATGGAGGAATCACAGGGGTTTTGAAATAGCACAAATGACGAGGTGCTCATATCTGACTAGGGAGCGGGAGACAGATGTTTGGTGGAAATTTCCCAGGCGAAGCAATTCCTCAAATGAGCTTGAAAAATAAAGTACGAACAAGTGAAGGGGTTGACACAGAGAGTTGGGTCAGGAGTTGAAAGGGTTTCCTGAGGGGAGAAGGTCTTCTGCAAAGGCCCACAGGCTGGGGAGAGCATGTGATAGGCAACTCATTCTCCCAACGGGACCCTCTGGGTCCCCTGTAAAATTAAATATACTTTCGAATCAAAATCTGACTCTGGCCCCTCACACTGCCATGTTCCTATTTCCAGCCCCTGGTATCATTCAGAACCTATCACGCCTCCTTTCTGGAATGATCTTTTCACTGTCTGGACTCAGAACTGGCTCTCTCCAAGTCTCTCCCCTCTATTGCAAAGATGTCCAGCGCCTCAAATACTCCTTCTGTCTTTGAGTGATCTCTCCCACCCCGCACCTCTGCTCTTGACCTTGATTTCTTGCATATTCCTCTGGGGGGAATCGTGTAGTGAGTCGCTTGCCCCATCACAATACTGGGGCACACATGGGGGTCTCTAAAGGCAGTACCCCCACGTTGTACAATTCCAAGGGCCACAGTCACTTCATGGAGTTGAACCGTGAGTGGCCGACCTGTTTAAAGGCTTCAGAAGACCACTTTTTGACTTGCGAACCTGTTAAGACAGTTTCTAAGCCCTTAAACGCTGTTCCTTTACTGCTCCCCCCTTCCAAGGCTACCAGCCCCCAGCCAGCCCTCCTGTATCAGGGGCTGTTTGTGCTGAATATGGAGCATTTGCTTGGTCCCATCCAAGGTTTGTGAAATTAAGGTCACTTGGCTCCTAATCAGAGTTCAGACACCAACTGGGGGCTGTGAAGGATTTCTTCCCAAAGCATCATCTCAGAGGTTGCCTGAGTATAGGTAGGACAGGAATAAATTGTGTGCCCACGCAGGTGATGGTGGTGAGTAGACACGGTGCACGAAGTCCAGACTGGGCAGCCAGGAGAGGAGCTGATGACCAGCAAATATCCTACGTCCAAGGTCACAGTTCTCCTGTCCAGCCTCAGCCTCAGACACCACCTGCGGAAGGACATTCCCGTGTGTGCTATAACCCCAGGAATGGACCCAGATTTTGATGTGCCCCTCCACCCAGAAAGCCAGGTTAACTAAAGCGCTAAAATAATTCATAATTTCTAAAGCTGTTCATGATGGTTCGTGAGTCATGATTGCTTTTCACTAGCTGCATCGTAGAGAAGAGAATTGATTGCAATAATATCTGAAACTTGCTGTGTCTTCTCTAAATGTGTCCCTTCCAGGAAACTAACCCTTCTCCATTCTCCGTGCTTGTGATCTCAGCTAGTGCTGAAACTTTCCGCCGGCTCTGGGAATGGGCAGGCGACTGAGCCCTGAGCTTGTATAACCCTAGACATTGTCTGAGCTTGGAGTGATGAAGGTATCCCTCTTCCCTGCAATCCCTGCATCAGGGAGAATCTGAGTCTAAAGTTACAAGTGGCTGTCTTTGCTTTGTCTGCACCAAGAGAGAGCCCACCTGAGAACAAAGCCGGTAGAGAAGAAAGCAGATCCGTGAATCAGAAAGACTTGTTAACACAGAAATTTTGGATCCAGCTGTTCTACCCTTGAATGTACTCAATTCCTGAGCCACCAGTAAACTCCTAGTTTGATCAAAGACTGACCGAGCTGTGTTGCTTATATCCCAGGATTCATGACCCAGACACCACTGTTAAAATGAGGGGATCCTGGGGTGCCTGGGTGGTACAGTCGGTTAAGCATCTGACTCTTGGTTTAGGCTCAGGTCGTGATCTCAGGGTTTGTAAAATGGAGCCCAGCGTCGGGCTCTGTGCTCCACACAGAATCAGCTTGAGATTCTCTCTCTCCCTCTCCCTCTGCCACTCCCCCGCCTTCAAATATATAAATAAATACATCTTTTTTAAAAATAAAGGGATCCAAGGGACACCCGGGTGGCTGAGTCAGTTAAGCTTCTGCCTTCAGCTCAGGTCATGATCCTAAGGTCTTGAGATCGAGCCTCATGTCGGGCTCCTTGCTCAGCAGGAAGTCTGCTTTTCCCTCTCTCTCTCCCTGCCTCTCCCCCTGCTTGTGTGCACGTTTTCTCTCTGACAAATAAACAAAATCTTTTTAAAAAAGAAAATTAAATTAAAAAAATGAAGAGATCCAGAATACGGGAGAGTCTGCAGGTGGGGTTTGTAGCTGGATGCTGAACAAATATGGCAGAACTCTTAATGTGATATTGCAAACTGGCAGTGATATAAAATCCCTGGAAATTGTAAAGTAACAACGGTACACTTTAGACTAAGGTTTGACGATGCTACGGTTTCGGTTATTTGTCTTTCTGCACAGTAAGTTCTGCCTTCTCAGACCTTCAGGGAAGTCTCTTATACACACTCAACTGGGTTAATGATGTGGAGACAAATCAAAGGGGAAAAACCATCTGCTGTATCAAAGAGCCAATGGGAAAAAAAAAAAAAAAAACGCCCAGAGAAGGTGCTGTAACATTTGTATGAGCTTGAGACAATATTAAGAATGGGTCTGTAGGGGCGCCTGGGTGGCTCAGTCATTAAGCGCCTGCCTTCAGCTCCGGTCATGGTCCCAGGGTCCTGGGATCGAGCCCCACATCGGGCTCCCTGCTCAGCGGGAAGCCTGCTTCTCCCTCTCCCACTCCCCCTGCTTGTGTTCCCTCTCTTGATGTCTCTCTCTCTGTCAAAAAATAAATAAGATCCTTAAAATAAAAATAAATTAAAAAATAAATAAAATAAAATCACCTTAAAAAAAAAAAGAATGGGTCTGTAGTCCCGTAAGATGCCAAAAGCTGCAAGAGAATGTCATTCCTATGCTAATAATGAGAAAAAGCTAGATAATCTACATAATCCTATTTTTGGGAGCCCAAAAGAGAGCTAAGGTTATAAGAAAAATATAAGAAAAATATTCCAAACAGGCTCCTCTGAGGGGAGATGGGAGCTATAAATGGTTACATCTTTGGCAGAGCGTGGCAGGAAGGGGTGGTCACACTCATAAGAGAGTAATATTAAAACAATAAAAATCTTGAAGTTTCTTAAGTTTCAAGTCAGGGTGAGCATAACAATTTAGAATCCTTAGGCATTCCCTAAGCCTGAAGGAATCCTGTATCCACTGATGGGATTTGTTCCATGGACCTCCAGTGGTTACTCACTAGGACCCCCTCAGTGTCTCAAGCCTACAGAACCTTCCAGACACCTGAGGAATCCATCTATGCCTCAGGCCCTCAGTGAGTACAAGATGGTGATCACCTGCAGCTTGACACAGACGTGAAACCCATCTTACCATACACGTTCCACTGATACCTAGCAAAAGCTATCTTCCACCACACGAGGGGCAAGAACCATCCCAGGTCCCAGTCCTGACCATCCTTTGGACATAAGACCAAAGTTGCACACCTCTGGGAAAAGACATAGCAAAACCTCCCAGTCTCCCGGCTCTGCCCTGACACTGGGAAACTCTCAAATGCCACTGGGAGAGGGATTAAAAAAATCTACCCCCCTCCATACTGCATAAACACTAGACAAAAACCATCTGCGGCCAGTACAGTAGCAGAAACCCTGCTTTATAGAAGGCACCATTCAGCTGCCATAGGGTAGAGGCTTGGAGGACAGGAAACCTGCCTGAGCTCTAGACCTGACCTGGCAAAGACTGTTTGTCATAGGGGGATGGGTAGGAATGCTGAGAAAGCCCCACCCCCTAAGAGCAGGTGCACAGATCTATCTAAGGCAAAGGCTAGAGCAGATCTAAGAAACTCCCTGCCCTCTTGATAGTCCTGCGTGAGCAACAAAAGTCGACTTCTGGATGTAGGGCAGGACTCCTTCTCTGGGACAGGATTGGAGGACCTGCTCAGAGTGCAAGAGGGATACTGAGGAAAACCCTTCAGAACTCTGGGCCTCAAATTAAGCATGAAGTAGTGGCTCCTAAAGGAATTTGAAGATTGTGTTACCCTGAAGTGAATCATAGCAGTAACAGCAATGATAAAATTAAACCTAGTTCAGCCATAGATGAGATTGACTCCACATCCAATATAAAAGACCTGATGGAGGAAGAGGCATGCCCATTTCCAGACATCAGTTGTCATCTCACTCTTCCTTGTTCTTTTACACCCAGTACTCAGCATTCAATAAAAAAATTAAAAGACATGTTAAAAAAAAAAAAAAGGTAAGGAAAAAAAAAGGCCCCCCTATCAAAAGATAAAATATTCAACAAAACCAGGCCCAGAGATGGTGCAGGTATTGTCTTGATGAGATAGAGACTTTAAAACTAAAATTAGTATATTGGAGAATCTACAAGAAAGACAACATGAATAAACAGATGAGAGATTTGGGCAGAGATGGAAGCTATACAAGGATGAAATGAAAATGAAAGACACGATGTCAGAGATGAATAATTCTTGGAACAGGCCTACCAGTGGAATGGACGTAGCAGATGAAGTAATTAGTTCACTTGAATGTAGCTTAATAGAAATTTCATCAAACTGGGAAAATAGAATAGTGAAGAAGGGGAAGAGGAAGAAGAAGAAGGAGGAGGAGGAGAAGACAGACTTTTAATTTTTTCAGGAAAATAAATATTGACAACCTTGTTTCCTCTTCCAAAGCTGTGCTTTAAAACTTTCCTAGAGGCCCTCACTCCCTCTGCAGGTTTCCGGCTCCTGTGATATCCAGAGCCTGCAGACCTAATACTCTCTGACAGGTGGAGCTTGCCATGCTCCAGGGGTGAGTGCAGGTGGCATGAACTCACGCATTCAAATCTTATGGGTTGAAATCTGGGAAATGTGACCGCCTAGCTGTAAAAATCATCTTCCCCTGCTTAGAAAACAATCTTGAAATCTCAGTGGCTTCCCGGTCTGCATGTCAGTTGCGTACCCACAGACTTCATCCAGCTGGGTAGCTCTGCTTCAAGCTGCAAGTCAGCTAGGTAGGGGTTGGGCTCAGTCTGTTCCATGAATCCTGTCCTCCTTGCACCAGCAGCCCCCAGAGGCACATGTCAAAGAAAAAGAACATTCGTGTCCTTGTTGTAGATGGTTAAGGCTGACTTTCTTCAAGGGGGGGCCATTGTGCTGGGGTCTGGCATTGATGGAGACAAATTGGGCTCCACCCCAAATACAGCAAGGAAAAGGGGATTTATAGCCAAGGAGCAGGGTAGGGGTCAGTGGGTGGAAAAGTACTAAGAGGAAACATAAGGCTAAGTGTTGGGGGTGCGGATTCTGGCTAAGCCAGCCTAGCAGGATTCCTGGCGAAGGCAGGCCAGAGTGATCAGACGTCACTGGGGGCTAGTGGGAGAAGGACTAGCTAGATATCCAAGGTGGTCAGAAGAGGAGGAGGGATTCTGGCTAAGGTTGGACAATCTGGAGATGAACCCAGGTATCCAAAAGTTGAAGCCTAAGCTGAAAAGTTCAGGGGAGCCCCAGGAGAGTTTGGTCAAAGAGAGAATCTTCGCTACATGTTTGCATGGCATGTTACCAGAACAGGAGAGCCGGGCCAAAACACCTGGGCATCCTTGGGGTCTTCTTTGTATCATACCTGAATATCTCCTTGGGCAGTACAAGTCCCATAGCCGAATCCAAAATCAATGGTGTGGGGGAAATACACGTCTCCTACGATACTTTGTAAAAGATCCCAAATCTCAAGCTGCTGGTGTGAACTTAGTTATTTACTTAACCTTTGAACCCTGGGTTCCTCCTCTAAAAATGTAATATTTGCCCCAATCCAAGAGTGCATCTGTGAGACTCAGTGAGTTAAAAATGCAAAGCACTTAGCCTCTTGGTCTGCAGTAGATGTCTGAGATACGCATTTTCTCCACACTACTCATTCATTCAACAAATATCAGTAGTGGGATCCACTAACACAGAATTTTTAAAGAACTTTTGTTATGCAAAGCTTCAGCCTGTTGAGAAAGTGAGAAATATGAAGAAAAATCTGTCTTTTGGTGAGGAATGGTTTTGCGAAAACCCAAACACTCCTCCTGCAATTCAAATTTAATTAAATCTGTCAAGATGTTCCTCACCAAGGCCAGGTAGCAGAAAAAGGCATGGGGTTCCTGAGATAAAATCACCTTGGAGATAAAAATTGTAAAACTGGTGTCCAGCCCAAGAGGACACGGTGGTTTGGGGTCCCTAGGGTGCTAGCTACAGCAATTAATCTCAGCCTAGCCTTCCAGTGCAGGCTTGGTATCTGGGAAGTGTCTTCAGGGCAGCTTGGCCATGGAGCATAGTTAGCTGAGATTAGCACTAGGACAGAGGTCTGTTCTGCATAAACCTTGACCCAACCTGGCCCCAGAAGTGCATCCTGGAAGTCTAGGTGGCTGGACCTTGGAGGAGGAGGTGGAGCTCTATCTGCTGGATTGCAAAGATTTCAGTAGGTGGCAATACCACCCCTCTGGTTTTGTGGTCAACAACAGTGAGATGGGGAAAACCAGGTTTTCATAGTTGTCACTAAGACTTTCAGCCGGAAGTCTTAAGACATAGGAGCTCCATCTCCAGCAACGAGATGATCAGCTCCTTGGAAGGAAAATAAGCATTTCAGATAGGGTTGTCAGATAAAATACAGAATGGCCAGTTAAATTTGAATTTCAGGTAAGCGACAAATTGTTTCTTTAGTAATTGGTAAATGTATACTTAAAAAAGACTCATTGTTTATGAAGTTCAAGCTTAACTGGTCTTCTGCATTTTTTTATTTGGTAAATCTAGCAATCCTAATTCCAGGAGGAAGAGGGAAGACTGTGCTGCTGGACAGATGCTAAGCTGGCATAAGAAGCTTGAATGAATCATAGCAGGGGCATCTAAAATAGTCTAGGAGAGTCAGGGGAGACTCTGAAGGGAGTGCCGTTTAAGGAGAGCCCCCAAAAGACACAGAATTGCTCCTGTGGAAGGTGAGGGTGGGTGTGGAGTCCTGTGCAGGAATGGCTCATGGTGAAAGCAGCAGGACTATCATACACAGGTTCATGGCAATGAGAGTGAACCCAGCATATTCAAGACATGGGAACAATCTTGATGGGCCTGGATCGTAGGGTGCAGGAGGGCACTGCTGGAGGTGAATGGGGGACAGGGGCTAGTTCCAGTCCAAGGAGGTTCTTAGCAAAATGAAGACATGGCTTTTATGAGCACAAACAAGTATACTCACAGAGGCTACCTCATTGAGCCTCACAATGACCTTGAGAAACACAGTGTCTGACCTCATGTCATGCGTTTGGGGTGTAGCCCAGCAGCCTCAGACAATCCAGAGTCCACAGGTGTAGACTCAGCCCAGTGCAGAGGTTCCACACCAAATGGCACGAGTTCAACCCAACCAATTCCTCCCCTGTGAAGTGTAAATGCAGGGGGCAGAGGAAAGATGTGCGGCCTCTGAAGGCACCCACTTACATCCTTGGCAGGGTTTGGCAATCATCTTGGCTTCTTGGGAAGCATGCTGAGCATCCAAGAACCAGGGAGCCTGGGGAGTTGTGTGACTCCCTGGCTGATGGATGAATTCCTCTTGCACTTTATGATCCCGTATATTCTTAAAACCCATTTACAACAAGCTAAGTGATCTCTGAGTGTCTCTTCTTTAAATTCTAGGAGACAGACCTGCTGGATCTTTACAGTCCCTGGGGCTTCTCGGCAGGCCAGCTCTCTGAAAGAAGAATGGGCTTTCTCACAGAACACACTGTAAATTGGAGTTAGACTCACATGAGTTCCCTTGAACCTCTAATGGAATTGACTAATTATACTCCAACTTAGGCACCAAGCAGAAATTTACTGTCTCTTACCTTGATCTTCTGATTCATAACAACAGTGTGAACAAATACCATGTCTCTTGTAGCCTGAACTCCTCACCCTATCGAGAGGGAGGAGAAGAGCTGGAGTGAGTTTGGGTAAGGATAATCCGATTTGATATTCCTGATACTTTTGAGAACCAAAACAGTGCTGAGGACTAAGAAGGTGACAGGGACACAAACACAGTGCCCCCCCCCCACTTCCCAACACAATTGTGTCTCTCCTTCTTGTCGGCCCCCAGAAACCTGGCTATCCCATAGTTTTCCCTCCCTACCAGGGAGTCTGGTGCCATTTACATACTCAGACAGGAGGATGCACCACGCCGGGGACTCATGCATCATAGATGCTCTTGAGTATTTTTTTAAAGACTTTATTTATTTATTTTGAGAGAGAGAGGAGGGGAGGAGCAGAGGCAGAGAGAGAGAGAGAATATCTCAAGCAGACTCCCCACTGAGTGCCAGAGCCCGACATGGGACTCAATCTCACAACCCTGAGATCATGACCTAAGCCCAAATCAGGAGTCAGATGCTTAACCAACTGAGCCACGCAGGCGCCCCTGCTCTCAAGTATTTTAAAAGAATACAAGATCACGAATGAACTGAAAGAATGATCTGGGGGGTGGGGGTAATGAGAAAACAGAGAGAGGGAAATTTGGTCGGAGATAGCTGACCTCCCACAAACTACTGTCTAGGTCACAGTCCAATAGGTTTTGGTGAACTTGACCTTGATCCAAGATAGAGTTGACCCTGAAAAGGAATGGAAAGAAGCGTTTTGGCGGCAGCGTGGTTTGGGGCTTCCTCAGTGGAGCAGGTCTGCGATGAACAGCAGCACCCATCATTCAATTCGGTATCCCGTAACCCGGGGAGAAATTAATTAATTATACCTGCTGTCTCGGCCACAGTTTTCTTATAAGTAAAATGGGGATTATGATATCCCCTACATCATAGGGTTGTTCATTCATTCCACGAACAGGGTTTGAGCACTGATTCTGTTCAGAGTGTTCTTCTGGGCAGTGAACATACCACACAGAACAAGACAGAAGGGATTCCTGCCTCCCATCCCCAGCTGCTTACTTCCAACGTGGGGGGGGGCAGACATAAACCTATCACAGATGAACGAAATTGACCATGTGGTCGAGTGCTAAGCACTGTGAAAAGGAATAAAAGAACAATCTCACAGAGAGGGTATTTAGCTGGAGGCTAGGAGGAGGATACTTTTTGAAGAGCCAGGTAAGGGCATTCTAGGAAGCTGGTGCGAAAGGCCTGAAGATGGGAGGATTTGCATGTTTCAATGATATGATGCATGTGCAGGGTGTGTTTTCAACACAGGGCTCGGGGCCTGATAAATGTTAAAGGAATAGTTGTGAGGGTGATGAGGAGGAAGAAGAGGAGGGGTTACGAATTATCACTACAGTCTGGCCATGGGGGCAAGAGGCCAGCTCTCTGGGAAAGGACCAGAAAGAACCAGGCTCTGGGTGCTGTTGATCAAAGCAGATACACATACAACCTTGGTGAGGTAGATGGTTAAGGCTTTCATGTGATAGGAGAACCTCTCCTGAGCTCATCAGACCCTTCTCTGCGCACCAGGGGATTGAGGGACAAAGGGATTCCTAACAGCACTTCCCACAATGGTCGTTTGTGGCCCTGGAGCTAGGTCGAGTTGAAGCCGCAGGATGGAATCAATGCTTTCTGCAGCTGAGCAGAGCTGGGACGGCAGGAGCCCGGCCTCCCTGCACTCAATTTACCAGTCTAATCCACAGCCCCAGGAACCTCCATTCCATGTACTTTAGAAGCTCTGGCAGCTCCACACCAGCGCAGAGGGAGTCCGGAGCTGAGTTTATAAACATGCAGGTGCCCACAGAGAGACTGGCAGGGGAGCACCATTGCTGAGCTGCTGAGCATGTCCTCATTGAGCATCTTTGTTGGAAACACTCTGGTGCCAGATCTCATTACCACCCTGAAAAGGTCCTTGCAAAGCTTGTCTCTCTCCAATATCTCCTTCTAAGTGGGCTCAGACTTTCGTGGTGCCAGCTCCGTTCCCCTGACACTGGGACATTTATATTTGATGGTGTGGGGATGAATTATGCACACACCCTACTGAACACAGATTTAATGAGGGGATTTCTTTTCTGTTCCTTGCTTTGGCTGTTAATGGATTCTAGCCTTTGAATTAAGCATTGGCTCAGCAACTTGATGCCACAGGGAATGCAGGGAGAGAAACTGTCCCTCCAACTAGGGACTTAGATGTGGCTGCTTTGGCAGTCAGCTCCATCTATAGGTTTGCTCCATCTGGATCTTATTTCTGGGTCTCGGATCAATCCAGTGATGCAGTCCCTCCATTACAATCCAAGAACAAAGACCATGCTGGGCTGGGTGAGGAGCAGAAGGACAGCCCCAGGAATAGGCATGACCCAAAAGCCACAAGCAAGCCACAGTTGAGGAGGTGCCATTCTGGAGTGAAAATGTAGAGCTGCATATAGAAATGGTGTTATGGGCCTGGGGACGGTGGCGATCACAGCCCAACACCTGTTCTCTTTTATTCTGTTATTCCTAGCTTGCTTTATCTTAGAGGGGAAATCACTTCTTTATTTTAAACTCCTATGGTACAAGGAAGGGTTGACTGCCCACTTCGCCTCAATGAGGCAAATACAACCAGAGCCTTACATTCTTTTGGCTAAATAATTAATGTGGGTGCGGTCATATGACCCCCAAACTAGAATCAGTCCTGGGGTGTTTGCGAGAAATTGTGGAAAAAAGTTTTTTTTAATCTCTGCAGGGACTGAGGGGTAGATGGGTACACCTGTGGACCACCACATGGAAAGGAGACTCTGGCCATCACGTCACTGCTCAAGACAGAATAAAGCAGATCTTGGAGAAATAGAGGGTTATACTGAATGGGCATGACATAAATCAAGTTCCTGCGTCCATGTCATACCTGAAGTTCGTTATAAACTAAGACACTGCCACTTTTATTAAGCTATTTTGAGTTGGCTTCATTTCTTAAAAAAAAAAAAAAGAAAGAGAAAGAAAGAAAAGACATAATCTTGGCTTACATGAAACCTGAGGAGAAACCAAAAACGATCAAGAAAAAAGCACAAAGAAGTTCAAGGAGAAATGGGTCAAGGCATAGTGGGGAATGAAGAACTATTTTTATGGGGTGCTGGTTTTTGGCATGAAGATAAATCTCCTGCTTGTGGATAAAGGGACGGTCTGGCCATGTCTCAGTTTCTGTGTCATTCTTATCAGAGCCAGAGTTTGGAACAATAATAAGAGTAAAATTTTTTCTGTGAAACTGATCCATATGAAAATAATTTCAGTAAAATGAAAATAGAACAAAAAATTGGAAGGTTAACTATATTGTACAGAAAATTGATCTGAGAGTTAAATAGGTTTAAAGAGTTAGTTTCATGGAAGTATAGCAAATTTAGTAGAATTTTGATTAAAATAGGTAAGTCATCCCCCTTGTTTTAATACCTACAATGGCTTCTATCACACTTAGAATGAATTCCAAACTCTTTATCAAAGTAATACACGATCTGACTCTTGCCAACCTTTTGACAGTAGGGTTTATATCTCCTTTCTGCTGAAATAACTCCAAGCCCCAGGAGCTTCTTTCTATTCCTTGAAAGAGTCAAGTTTGTTCCTATGTTTTGCACGTGCTATTCCCTCTGCTGTAATGCTGTTCCCCATCATCATTCTGTCAGTGCGAACATCACCTCCTCAGAGAAGCCTTCTCTGAATACCCCATCTGAAATGACTGCCACCACCACTCCCTGTTCTGTTGGAATATCTTCATAGGGTTTTCAATGATTGGAAAGAATCTAAATTATTTCTTTGTTTCCTTGCTTATTTCTGTCTCTCTCAATAAACTGTAAGGTCTAGAAGATCAGGGGCCCCGTATCCTTGTCCACTGCTGAAACCCAGTAGGGTTCGACAAATGAATTCCGTCCACACGCTCCAGCCAAAGATTGCTGATCGTCCACCAATATCCATTCTTCCCGAGCTTGCTTTAAGGCACATGCCACGGGGGTAGACACTGTGATATACTGCCCGGATCCGTTAGTGAACAGGGGGCTTTGTGCCCGGCTGTGGGGATGGCAGTGAGCAGGCAGGTTTTACTAATCAGCTCCTTCAAGGGTTTCCAGCCCGTCCTGGGGTAGCCTGCATCTAGTGACTGAGGGAGGCAGGGGTTTGAAGGTCCAGCCAGTTCAGCCCATCATGGGTCAACTCTGATGGGTGATTCTTACTCCAGAATTTCCCACCAGCTCAGTAGAGGCATCACCGCCCGACTTCTCCCTGCCTAATCCTGCTTCATGCTCCTTTCCGTGGGTGTTGATCCCACGGATGATCTTGCACCCCAAACACACAGTCTCAGCCGTGGCTACTGGAGGACTCAGTCTGACAGCACTAAGCTACAATTCACATTACCTTTCCTCCCTTGTAGTGGGATGTGGCCACGTGACTAAGTTCTTGCCTTCGGATGTGAACGAAGTGATGTCCGAAACGTCTGTCTTGTTTCTTTTTTTTTTTTTTTTAAAGATTTTTATTTATTTATTTGAGAGAGAGAGCACATGAGAGGGGGGAGGGTCAGAGGGAGAAGCAGACTCCCCGCCGAGCAGGGAGCCCGATGCGGGACTCGATCCCGGGACTCCAGGATCATGACCTGAGCCGAAGGCAGTCGCCCAACCAACTGAACCACCCAGGCGCCCCGTCTGTCTTGTTTCTTAAAAGCTGATTGCTTGCCCTCCCCTCTGTCTTTCTAGGCTGTGCAGTACAGACATGAAGATGCTGCGCAAGCTTGGACCGACGAGGTAGGAGGACCTGGTTCCTTCGACAACATCATGGACCCAAAGTCTCTACCTGTGCTGGACCACGACCCTACCTCTGGATTGTGGCATGTTGACTAAATAAGCCTCTATTTTGTTTGATCAGCTTTACTTCGAGTCCCCCATTTTTTCCAAAATTTCCCCTTTGCATCCAATCAGATCCAAGACCCAGTGCTCCGGGACTGAGCTCTGGGTACCCAGATACAGCTTCCCTATGATGATGCTCCTCACCTTTTCCTGAATGGGCCCATGTCTCAGAGTTTGGTTTCTGAACAATCTCATTCCTCAGATCCCGCAGCATCATGGTGCTCATCCACCTGACCCCTGGGTCACTGCCACCTGTTACTTATGGCTATGCTTCAAGCACACTGCTGGACACCCACATGCCTCTGCTCTCCACACAGCTGACCTTCTTAAGACCGCTTCACCCTGTGTCCTCAATTGGTCCTCCTGTCTTGATCTAAGCTACCCATAATTCCCCGGGCCAGAATGAGTTCTAGCAGCAACACCATCGTCTCTCAGTCTGGCCCACTGACATGAAATGAACACGCACAGAGACATAATGCAAATGCGTTTGTATCTTACATCACACTAATAGAATCATAGCATTTAACTGAGGGAGGTGATCATTCTGCCCCGAAATAATCAGACTCATTTGCAATATTTTGTCTTCAGCCCAGAGTATGCTACTGTAATAGTTCAGTAGGAAAATTGGAGTGTGTTCTCAGGAGGATACTCATTTACTCATTAATTCATTTGACAAAACACTTATTGAGAACATACTATGTGCCAAACATTATATTGGTTGATGAGGACATAGAGATAAATCTGACATGATTAGGAGATGGATTAAAGTGAAAAATCTGGATATTCTCCACAAAGGAAAGTAGGAAAAAAAAATTTTTTTTAAAGATTTTATTTATTTATTTGAGACAGAGAGAATGAGAGACAGAGAGCATGAGAGGGAGGAGGGTCAGAGGGAGAAGCAGACTCCCCGCCGAGCAGGGAGCCCGATGCGGGACTTGATCCTGGGACTCCAGGATCATGACCTGAGCCGAAGGCAGTCACTTAACCAACTGAGCCACCCAGGTGCCCCGGAAAGTAGGAAAATTAACACACACACACACACACACACACACACACTATGGAGGACATTTTAAGGAACAAAAGATGTTCCATTGGGGAAGAGAAGTCAAGGAGACCTCCAATAAATATCTTCAAATATCTGAATTTGTATCAGGAAAAGGAAAGATTTTGCTTGTTTTGTGCAGCTCCAAAGGGCATTTGTTATGAAGAGGGACCTTTTTCTGCTTTATAAAAAATCATTTAACAGGGGTGCCTGGGTGGCTCAGTCAGTAAAGCATCCAACTCTTGATTTTGGTTCAGGTCATGATCTCAGGGTCGTGGGATTGAGTCCTGCACTGGGCTCCCCGCTCAGTAGGAAGTCTGCTTGAGATTCTCTCCCTCTCCCTCTGCCCCTCCTCCTGCTCTCTCTCTCTCTCTCAAATAAATAAATAAATCTTTAAAAAATCATTTAACATTAACCAAGGAGGTGGTGTTATATTTGCACTTTGCCATACACAGGCAGAAGCTGTCAACCATCAGGGATGCTGTGAACAGGATTTTTTTACTCATTCAACCAAAATTAATTGAGTACCTACCCTTTTAGGCACTGTTCTGGATACTAAGGGCAGAGCAGAGACAGTTTCCTTGTCCTCATGGAGTTCACCTTACTGCCTACGCTGCTGATGTGGGAAGGGTTAGGTCTCCATGGGGTTCGGAAGCCAGTTTCAAGAACAACGTCAAAGTTAGATCTGGTGCACAAGTAGAAGAGCTAACTTGAGAAAGGAGACTGGGTATGCCTTGGAACTCTGCTACCTATGGATTTTATGACTTGCAACAGAGCAATGAACCTCTTTGATTTATCTTCTCCATTAGCAAAATAAACTTGTAAATTTTCACTGAAACATCACTTCTTCCTTGAAATCCACTTTATCTGGGGAAGATGATGAGAAGCTCCATGCCCCTTCCATGCTTATAGCTTCCTTCTAAAGGAAGCCACCTCGGGTAGCTCTTTACAGTTATAAAGCGTTTGTTTCAAGTGTGAGAATTTAACCAGCCCTCCTGTGGTGGTTACAGCTCATTGTTTTAGATCTTGGTCACTAAGACAAAGACAATCAGCAATGAGATGCAAGAATGGAGGCCATTTACCCTTGAATGACCTTGATGGCAACCATACCCTATAGAATCCATTATATTGGAGGGTGACAAACACCTCACCTGACTGTATTTGAGGCAGATGCTCCCAGGGAGGGTGGGGTATTAAAACTGTCATTCCATCTTCCTGTTTTTCCAGTGGACCACTATACTGTCAATCTGCTCAGGAGTGTTTAGGTGATCAAAGATAATGTTCCCCACATTACTCCCCTGTTGAAAAGTCTACTGACTTTCCACTGTTTTTAGAATAAAAGCAAGAAAGCTGGAAGAACTACAAGCCCCTGCATATCTGACTTCTGCCCATCTTCAGCCTTGGCTCCCTAATTCTTCTCTCTAGTTTTATTGTCCTTCTTTGGGTTCCTCTGACATGCCACAGAGCTTTTGCATATTCTGTTCTATGAAGTCATGGCCCATACCATTTTGTCCATCTGCTCTTCCAGTTCACCATGGTATCAACAGTTTCTAGCAGTTTCTAACACAAAGCAGACACTAAAGAAATAAATGAATACTGCCCTCATTTCATAAAAATATTTTCCATAGTTCCCATTACCATGAACCACCTGAACATGGCTTGTTTGATACACTAATACCTATTACATAAATAAGAGGTAGAATAGCACGGTGGTTAAGCATTTAGGCTCAGGAGCAAAATTCTATTTGAGTTAAATCCCTGTTTCTGGTGAATTTAGGCAGCTTATGTAAACTCCGTGTGGCTTGGTTTTTTTCAGCCTGTACATAAAAGCTGCTAATACTTACTTCCAATAGATCTGTTTGTTCTGAAGATCCAGTGATCTGATAACAACCACAGTTAGCCCTCAACAAACTAAGTGCTGATTAATGATTAATGAGCACTGGGTGTTATACGTAACTAATGAACCATGGATCACTACATCAAAAACTAATGATGTATTTATTGTATGGTGACTAAATATAACATAATAAAATAAAATTAAACTAAAAAAAAAACCAATGATGTACTGTATGGTGGCTAACTTAACATAAGAAAAAAAAATTTAAAAATTTAAAAAATGTTTGAAAAAAGTAGTTTGCATATATCATCAACTGTTTTCCCCTTTATCACCTCCCTCCGAACTACTTCCTACTATGGGGATTTTAAGAATTGGGGATGGAAGGTATAACGTAGCCACATGACTTTATCATTTACTTTAAAGCTACCCTGTCCTTGTACCCCAGGGAGTGTAATATAATCCTGATGTGATGTAACCACGGTTCTAAATGAGTCTGTGCATTCTCTCCTAGGTAAGCTGAGTTGGTAAAAGGGTTGGACCATTCCCCTCGTGCCACTTACATCTAGAGTGGCCATGTGGATTCCGAAATGATGCCTGTGGGAGTAACTTGGATAGGACTTGGTACATAGTACATCCTCAGGAGATGTTTACAAATCTGCATGGGAGCAAAGGGACCTGCTTGCTCTTAACTGAGCTGAGCTGATAAGGGTAATTTTAGCCAACTAAGTTCCCCAGGGAGCCCCAGACATTTCATAGTTATAGGAGAGGCTTGTATTGTATAGATTCTGAAAGTGGTTCATTAATTTAAAATTCTGCATTTTATTAATGTGAATTTTAATGAAAAAAAAACTAGAATCACAAGAATCACAAAGTGATTCTTGTCTTAGGGAGAAAACAGTATTTCTATGCAGGTTCAGGGAGTGGGAGACCAGAGAGGACACGTATACCTCTTAAATTTCCCCAGAGATTACAGTTCATCAATGTACAGAGCAGGAGCTTTAAAAAGATTATCTTCTACACAGAAATGGCGAGCTTGTCATAAATGGGAAAATGTCACCTAAAAGATATGGTGGGATGGGAGGAAAATGGGCTGGCAGGTAGGAGGAGGGAGCCAGTAGGCAGGGCAGGGACTGGGACATTTGGCCTAACTATGGGAAGAGCACCCAGGGGGTCTTTAATAGCGTATGTATATTTAGGAGTTGAAACTTGTTTCTGAAAGGTGACCTCCTACAAGAGCAGCATTCATCCTCTGTAGGACAGGTGATGTTTCTTCTCAGGTGTGAATGATGCTTCAGACCATTCAATCTCCAAAGCTAATGCCAGATATTACTCAGCAATACTTTGGTTCCAAAGAGTCAAGCGCCAAATCAAACCGCCTTGGGCAGTCATTTATTTTAACGAATTAACTGCAAAGTCCAAGGGTTGGATTATAGGAATAGCTGGATCCAGATGTTCAAGTGAGACCCTCAGGATCTGGCGTCCTTTCTTCTCTTGACTCAACTTCCCCAACATTTGCTTGAAGCTCAGGAGGGTGCTTGCGATGGGGTCACAAGGATGATCACAAGCAACTCCATAGCTTCAAGTTTATCTCTGATCAGCCTAATAATCCCAGCACAAAGAGAGCATTTCTTGGTTAATATTCTTTCAAGATTTTATTTATTTTATTTAGAGAGAGAGGGAGAGCACTCAAGTGGGGAGGGGGAGGGGCAGGGAGGAGAGAATCCCAAGCAGACTCTGCACTGAGCCCAGAGCCCACCTAGCGGCTCCATCTCACGACCCTGAGATCAGGACCTGAGCTGAAACCAAGAGTTGGATGCTTAACTGACTGAGCCACCCAGGCGCCCCTCTTGGTTAATATTCTTGTGGAAGTCCTGAGATTTCCTTTTATTGTGCCAGCTTGAGTCACGTGCTTACTCCCTCATTCCTGGTCTCAGGGATTGTGGAGGGCTCTGATTGGCCAGCTCGGGTCATGTGTTCACCTTAAAAGCAAGCACCTGTATATAAAACCAACCCCATCAGAAAAACGAAGTCCTAAGATGAGGTTGGGGCAGTTCCAGAAGGAGGGCAGTGGATTTTGTTAGACAAAAACAATGTGAATTTTCTTTACATAGGATGCAGCTTTCTGGTTGATGGTGCTCTGGGGACAGAGTGGGCTTCAGTGAGCAAAGCTCTGGTCAGGGATGCCAGTCTCCGGGGGGCGGGGGCAGAATGGAAATCGGGGTGAGTCAGAAGATGGAACGTAAACCTTAGAATGACATGGCGAAAATGGAAGTCCACAGCTGCATGTGAGAATTTGTCTTATTTCGCTGTGTCCCCGGCATCCCTCACTGGGACTGGCATGTCGTTGGAGTTCAATAAGTATTTGTTAAATAATGAATAAAAGTATATCATCATGACGACACTATTACTACTACTGATAAAAATATAATGATGATGATGTTAACTGTGGTTTATAAACAAAATAAGCCAGATACTCAACAAAAGCAGCCCCATGCTGCCCCACTGTTAGTTGAGACTTACTGAGTGATTCATATGTGCCAAGGAGCATAGGAAGCACTTCATTTCAGTATCTCATTTAATCTACACAATGATCCTATAAAGCTAGGCATTTATTAGTATACCCCTTTGTTGAATGAAGCTCAAAGAGGTAAGTGATGTGCTCAGGTCGTCCTATGAGTTTAGCCACGCTGCAATGGACAGCTCCCACATTTCAGGGCGCGCACATCACCAAAGTGATCTCTTGCTCATTTCAAATCCAGGGTGGGTGGGTAGAGCAGGTTCTTCTATGGTTGAAAGAGACCAGGGCTCCTTCCACCGTGTGGCTCTCCCCACTTCCAGAGCCATGTCCTGCTCTACATCATCCAATAGATGAGGGAAGACAAAGAAGAGAAGAAGAAGATGAGAAGAGAAGACATGGAGAAAGCTCCCTGGCTCTTTACCAGCTTGACTGGAGGTGGTTGCCCTCCCTGCGGTTCATCCCTCACTGACAAAGCCAGTCGTGCAACCCCGCCTGGATCCAAGGAGGGCTGGGCATGTCATCTCTATGTGTGTCAAGGAAATGGCACATTGTGTGCATATTGGTGAGTGACACAATCATACGCTCACCTACACTTACAACAACCCCCCCATACACAAGTCACCCCCACATGACACTCCCACATGTACTTGTATTGCCCTTCTGCCTGGGTGGGCCTCATTCTAACCCTCTTTCCCTCTTACCTCACTTCCACTTTCTTGCTGTGTCTATGCCCTGACCTCCTCTGGGCTCCTCAAGCCGGTGGAGGGGGTTTTGAGGGCGAGCTACCACCACCAGCCGGGCATCTGCCTGGAGACAGTGAACGAGGGCTGGTGACCTTGACTCTTCCTTTCCATCAAATTCCACCTGCAGGAGTTCTCTCTGCTGTGGCAACCGCAAAGCCGAAATAATTTGATGATTTGATTCTAAGGAGATTCAGTGATATTAGTTGACTGAATATGAAATGTGCCTAACCATCCCCCTTCCGAGCTCTTTCATCATTAGATTTGCTCTTAATCTCACACACAGACATTCTGGGATTTTTTTTTTCTTTTTGGCAGGTTAATTAAACCTGTCCTTATTTTTTCTTTTTTTCCAATTCTGTCTGAGCGCTGGGGAAAAGATCTGAGTCTCTAATCTCTGGCGGCATTTGTCATAGAATATTCCAGACATTCAGAACCATAAACTATTTCCCTCACTGAACCTGGACTCCCCAGCCCTGCTCATTTCAGGCTGCCAGAACTCATAGCTCATTGCTTTAGCAGCTTTAACTTGGAAGGAGGGAGGGTCACTTAACAAGAAAATTGAACAATAAAAATCTCAGGAAATTGGATATTTAAGCATTCAGAGTAATTGATATCAAAGAAAAAGGATGATAGACTAGACTTATACCCACACAATCTACTGCCCATTAGTTGGGACGTCCACATAACCCTAATCTAAAATTATGAGAGTTCATTACAGATGCAATCAGACACAATCGTCTTCATTCCATATATCAAAAGTCCATGCGCCCAAAAAAAGAAAGAAAGAAAGAACGAAAGAAATCCCTTGTCTCTGTGTCCCTACATTCCTAAGGCCGAAGTTTGAGATTTGACTTTTTTGTATTAGATGACAATTTCCAGGGCACATGAAATACTAGACTTAGAAAAATATAAAAAACGTTGAAGTAGCATCGAGAGACAGCTGCAGGTAGGAATTTGAGAAGTGATACCCTTAAAGGACCAAAAAAGAAAAAGAAGAAGGAAGAGGAGGAGGAGGAATAGGAGGAGGAGGTTAAGGAAGAAAGAAAGCCTCTCTATATTTTACAGCTGGAGGAGGTTCTGGAAGAAGCCACTTCTGATGATCACTCCGAAAGGTGGTTGGTCAGCATGCACCACAGTGTCTGCTTCATCTCCACAAGAAAACAAAACCCAAACCAAAAAACAACAAGAGAGGCTTTGATCCAGGCAACCCTCCCAGCCTCAACTATGCCCCCACGACCCTGACCACACTCTGCTGTCTCGCATCCCTGCTTCTTCCAGTCTGGAGGCTTCCCGACCTCAAAGGCTGAAGAAGCTGTTTCCGAATTTCACAACCCTCTTCAGGTGCCTATCTCGGTGCATTGTTCCCTCCTTCACCTTCCGTTCCAGAAGGGCCACTGGTTTTGTATCTGGGCATCCACAGCACCTGGCTCCCCTCCATGCAAGGGCTGTCACCCTGTGTTCCCACTGCCTCTTCGGACCTCCCTCTCCCTCACGGAGAGGTGAGATGCAAGGCCAGGAGCTGAGCATATTGATATCTGCATCCCAGTACCTGGTACACATAATTATACACACCAGTAGAGTACAAAAATAATCACAGACTAGATTGGATTGATTTCATTCATTGACCATCCATTACTCAAGAGATATTTACAAGGTGCTGTAGATATCTTCTCTTCCATGACTAGTTCAGTGATTTTCAAAATATGGATTGCAACTCCGCAGCAGGAGATGAAATCATTGTAATAGTTTGCAAGTTGCATGAAGGAATGTAAAATAAAGGGGCGCCTGGGTGGTTCAGTCAGTTAAGCGTCATCTCTTGATTTCGGCTCAGGTCATGACCTCGGGGTGGTGAGATCGAGCCCTCTGTCGGGCTCTGTGCTGAGCACGGGCTCTGCTTGAGATTCTCTCTCTTCCTCTCCCTCTGCCCATCCCCCTGCTCTCCCTCTTTCTCTCTCTCAAGTGAATAAATAAATAAAATCTTTAAGAAAAAAAGCAATGTAAAATAAAGCAGTAGGAAAGAGGACAGCACAGGATAGGATAGGGCAGACCAGGGTAGACCCAGGGTAGAAGATGGAAAATGTGAGAGTCCACTTCACTTGGAAGGTTAAATAGTATTTCTTAAAACATATAGATTGTATCTACTTATGCATCTGTAACAATATAAATATGTACACACTGGTGGGTGCACACAACAATGTGGGGGCATGCGGAGGTGGGGAGCAGGCGTGAACCTAAAATTTTGAACGTCCCTGATTCCCATAACCTAATTTATGCTACAACTTTGGAAACAGGAATAGGTGGGTGATGACGGTGCATTTTGTCAAGTTACTGCGACCATCAGGAAGTTCCAAGTCCAGCTTTCAACACCAATAGGGCAAGTTAATTAGCCCTCCTGGGCTGCTTATTTGTGTTCTATTTTTAACCATGGTCTTGACTTCCTATCCCCATTGATATTTTCCTTGGCTCAGACACACACTTACATATGGATTTGTTAAAAGCCACTTTAATACAATCCGTTGTTTTCAACTGTCCAGCCACCCATCTTGAACTAGTAACTTGTGAGTTTTATATAAGGGAACCATTCATTCCCCAAACCTCAGTCAAAATTGTTCAGACTGGGAGGACCATTCCTGCCCGCCGCCAACCCCCCCCCTCCCCCCCCCAGACCTAAGAGTCCACAATCCATGTGTGACCAATCTCCATACGTTATTCCCAATCTACACAGTGATCAATTTAGGTCCAGTCATGCCACTCAAGTTGGTCCAATGAGATCTAACAATGGCACTTGGGCTGGAATTTTGGGGAAAGGGCTGCCCTCCCTTCACAGGACTGTAAGACTGGACAGACCACATCATGGAGAGAACCTACCTGACATTCTCTACCCAAAGAAATACAGACCAAGGAAACAGAGAGAATGGATTCAGACATGTGCAACCTTATGACCAACCATGGGCCAAGGCCAAGTATATTTCCTCTTTTCAAAATGGAGCCCATTTGAGCTGGTTTTCTGTTTGTTACAACTGGAACAACTCTGATTAACACAACCACCTTATGACTTCTGTAGAGCGTGGAGCATGGCACATTTGCATGTGGTCTTCCTGACTATCCACTCTTCCTCCCTACAAGAGCACAACACATCTCTACCACTGGGCCTTTGATTCACCTTTCATGCTCTGGTTGAGGAAAGAGTCTACTTCCCTGGGCCTTGATATCAGGCTTGGCCATACAACTTGTTTGGGCCAATGAGAGGAGAGAGGTCAAACACCAGAGCCCCGCAGGGGCTTTAAGAATTCTTGTGTGAGCTCTCCTTCCACCATGAGAAAGGCATGTCCCAAGTGCTCTCCAGCATGTGTCCTGCTATGTGTAGACATACGGAGCAAAGCCACAGCTGACCCTCGGCCAACAACACACAGCATAAACAAGAAATAAACTCCTGCAGTTGTAAGTCATTGAGCTCTGGAGCTCCTTTGTTTCTGCAACCATAAATAATTGATTTATCACTCTGTCACTGCATCCATCCCCATAACTCATTTTCCAGCATGCAATTGTGAGTGGATACACACACGCGCACACACTCACATCCACATCCCTTAGTTCTTCTCCACTGACATTTTCCCTCCTGCTTAACAAGTAGACCTGAAATAGAAAAAACATTCCAAAACCCTCTGTACAGATTCCAAAATGACAGGGTAGGTAGATGAGAACACTGTGAAAGATCTCGTAAAGCAGATGAAACGCATCCTGGGAGCCTGGCTTCTGGAAGCGAGCAGTACAGACACCAGCAGGTGCCCTGGTGAGCCTGCAGAGTGCCGACTCGGGGCTGGAACAGGACACTGGACAACAGGGAGATGGCACTGAAAAGGCCGATCCAATCTGTGATGGCCACAGAAGCAGAGAGGCTTTATTTTATTTTGTTATGTTAATCACCATACATTACATCATTAGTTTTTGATGTAGTGTTCCATGATTCATTGTTTGTGTATAACACCCAGTGCTCCATGCAATACGTGCCCTCCTTAATACCCATCACCAGGCTAACCCATCCCCTCCCCCCCTCCCCTCTAGAACCCTCAGGTTGTTTCTCAGAGTCCATAGTCTCTCATGGTTTGTCTCCCCCTCTGATTTCCCCACCTTCATTTTTCCCTTCCTACTATCTTCCTTTTTTTTTTTTTAAACATATAATGTATTATTTGTTTCAGAGGTACAGGTCTATGATTCATCAGTCTTACACAATTCACAGAGCTCACCATAGCACATACCCTCCCCAATGTCCATCACCCAGCCACCCCATCTCTCCCACCCCCCCACCATTCTAGCAACTCTCAGTTTGTTTCCTCAGATTAAGAATTCCTCATATCAGTGAGATCATATGGTACTTGTCTTTCTCTGATTGACTTATCTCGCTTAGTATAATACCCTCTAGTTCCATCCACATTGTTGCAAATGGCAAGATTTGGGTTTTTTTATGGCTGCATAATATTCCATTGTATATATACACCACATCTTCTTTATCCATTCATCTGTTGATGGGCATCTTGGCTCTTTCCATAGTTTGGCTATTGTGGACATTGCTGCTATAAACATTGGGGTGCACGTACCCCTTCAGATCACTACATTTGTATTTGGGGTAAATACCCAGTAGTGCAATTGCTGGGTCATAGGATAGCTCTGTTTTCAACTTCTTGAGGAACCTCCATACTGTTTTCCAGAGTGGCTGCACCAGCTTGCATTCTCACCAACAGTGTAGGAGGGTTCCCCGAAAGGGTTACTATTGTTAGACCCATTTTACAGATGAGGAAACAGATGGTTAAGAAATTTGCTAAAGGTCATGCAGTCAGCCAGTGGTGGTGAGGCAGGGGTTTGACCTCCGAGAGTCTGGTCTCCAAATCTCCACTCTTCAGAGAGGTTATGCCTGGGAGGGAGGCTGACCGGCAGACGAAGGTGGAATGGGCTGTGCCATCTCAAACGATCCTCTGCCATCCCTGTACGTTGATGCATTCACAGCTCTGAATCCCACAGTCTGGAAGAGCTGTGATTTTATTCTCTTCCAGCTCCTCAGCCTCAGCATCATCGAGAGTGACTGTTTCTCCCTCGAAGCCCTCCAGGGACATGCCCAGAGACAAGTGACTTTTTACATTTTTTTTCTCCCAGAACCAAAATATTTAGGGTGTTCAGAGAATGGCCTTCCCCGGAGGATGCAGAGTCCTGTGGAATGGTTTGCTCTCCATCTGGTGCTCCGAGCTTTGCAGAGACAATGTCAGTGGAACCAGACAGAGTTCTCTGAATCAGCTTCCCACCGAGGACAAACACCACTACCATCACCTCCCTGACAAGCGATCTGCTCTGTCTCAACTGGAACATGCTTTGGTGACAAGAAGCTCATTACTTTTCCATTCCTAGACAGCTGGTAGCAACTGGGAGCCAATTCCTTACGTTAAACCTAAAACCTGCCTTTTTGTAACTTCAATCCATTTGGGCTTCTTCTATCCCTTGGTCCATATGTAAATAAGCAAGCTGGCCAGTTCTTTCTCTCTCTCTTTCCTTTCCCTGTTTCTCCTCCTCCTGTCCCACCTCATCCTACCATGTACCAAGCACCCACTATGGGTCAGGCACTGTTCCTAAGACATCACCTCCACGAGCTCATTTTTAGTCTCACAGCAGCAATAGGAGGTTGGTGCAGTTAAGATTGATGCCTCACAAATAAGGAAACTAAGGCTTAAGTTAGTTAAGTAAGCATGTCAGATGTTAGGTAAGGAAGAAAGAGGTTGACTTGTCCTGAATCACGCAGGTAGTATGTGGAAAAGCCAAACCCTCACTAGAAAACTTAGGTTCTTGCCAACCACCATGTTGGGATTGAGTTTCTGCTTAATGATAATGGAATGGTTTACAGCAGGGGCCCGAGGGTGCCCAAATAGAAACAGAATCATAAGTATAATTTCTCCTTTAAGTTCCTAAGGAGGGGATGCACAAATGTAATCAAAATAGCATTTTTTTTTAATACTGACACATGCCAGTTCCCCTACAAGCTCGAGTGAAAGTGTGAGATGGAACACTCAGCTTACACTTAACGGCCTATTAGGGACCTCGATTCTGCAAGCCCAACACCATGTCCCTCTGTCTCAGTCAAGGTTCCCTAGAGAAACAGAACATACAGGATCATATAGAGATATTCATAAGAGGAGATTTATTATAGGAATTGGCTTACATGACTATGGATGCTGAGAAGTCCCACGATCTGCCATCTACAAGTTAGATAACCAGGCCAGTCTGAGTCCAAGGATTAGGGCACTTGGTGTAGGTCCCAGTCTTGAGTCAGAAAGCCCAAGAACCAGGAGCTCTGATGTCCAAGGCCAAGAGAGGATCAATATCCCAGCTCAAGTAAAGCAAATTCACCTTTCCTCCACCTTTTTGTTACATTCAGGCTCTTCACAGATTGGATGCTCCATCTGCATTGGGGGTGGGGGGTGACCTTCTTCACTCAGTCTACTGATCCAAATACTAATCTCTCCTGGAAACACCCTCACAGACACAGCCTGAAATAATGTTTTCCCATTATTAAAGCCGTTAAGCAATACCATTAAGTATTGACACATATAATTAACCATCACGCCCTTCTTCCCTGAAATATTAGGAAACCAGCCTTCTGTAAGACTATCTGCTGGTTGTTTGGTATCTGCCCCATCCCATCCATCCTTCAGCTCTCCAAGCCACGCCTGGTACTCCAAGAGGCTGGGTCTACAGACCCCATCACCCAGACTCTTTTTACTGACCCTCTCCATTTGAGTTCAGCTAACGAAAGACACTTGCAGGAACTCAAGGCATGGGAGAAGAAAGAGGCTGAGCTCTCTTCCTCTGTTTCTCCCTCCTTTGGTGCTTCCATCTTTGCTGAGGCTCAGCATATCTATGGCTCCTACTGGGAAGTCCCCTTTCTCCATGGGTCCACATCATGTTGAACTCCATAATGTCTTTTCCTCATCTTGCACTTTCTGACATTAAGAGGTGGTGTTGGTTTTCCCCTTTGCTGGTTCCCTGATGCCTCTTTATCTCTTGTTGATTCCTCTCCCCTGCTCATACCTCCATAAATAATCCATTTATTAAAGATTTGAGCCATCTGAGTGGAATTCCATTTGCCTTCACGCCCATGATAGGTCACACACAGCCTAAGTGTGAAAGAGATGGCAAGTCCTTGAGCAGCCCTGCATCTTCCTGTCTATTCACTGATGCGGAGTTGGAAGGAGAGAATGGCAGGGTCCCAAAGACTTAGTATACATATTTAGACCAAAGGAGTGACCAAGGGAAGCCAAAGCACCATAGATAAGCAGTACCTGCTACAGCACACTGAGCCCACCTACCAGCCCTCATAGATGGATCAGAATAGCGACTGCTACTTTGGGCAGGGATACGGAACAAGAAAGGGGGTACAGAGGCAAGGCAGTCAAGGGGAGAAAAGTCTAAAATTCCCCTACCCTTGTAGGTTACATTTTCTCCATGACAATTCTTTGAGCCATAAATAAAATGGCTCAACGATACCAATTAATTAATTGATTGATAGAGTTCCAGGACCTTCTACCATTCTTCCTTTGATATGCATTCTGATTGTTCTCTCCACATGCCCTGAATCTCCTTGAAGACCTACTCAAAGAACGAGAATAAGATTCCAAGTCAGGTGGGACAAGGGACAAAGGGCAGAGAGTCATGTTGTACCTACTTCCTCATCCTGAGCTCAGCCTGCCCGTGTGTGTTTTGCCAAAATATTGGTCTAATGGCTCAGAATGTGTTTGGAGGTACACAGAATCTCAGGGTCATTGTACTTATTTATTTTGAGGTGTGAATAACAAACTAAACCATCTTCCCTAATAGTACTGTTACTATGTGCCTGCATTCTTTAATTTAGATGCACATGACATGTGGAGTAAAAGGTATGAACTACCTTCCCACCCTCCAGTTGCCTTTTTTTCTAAATCATTCCTCTTGTTGGGATCAGGAGTTTGAGAAATCCATATGCATTCCCTTTGGTTTACATTCCTGTCCGAAAGAGAAGCAAGTACTTACCATGTGCCTGACACTATGCTAAGTGTTTAAAATTCATTATTTCATAGAATCTGCACAACAAGCTTATCAACTGAACTGATCTTACCCTGTATGTTCATGCAGACACACACATGTGCGCACGTGCACACATACACACACCCACACACACACAACTATTCACAGGTGACTAGAACAAGCATCAGAAAAATACATCTTCCAAGGTTAGAAGGTCATAGCATTAGCATTCAGACCCCGACTGGCTAACTCTAGAGGCAACCTTTCAATAACTCAGCTATACTGCCTTTCTTGAAAATAGAATTTGGGATCCAGAGGAATCCCCTCCTGTCTCAGCTCAATCCAGGCAAAATCAACTGGGAAAGAGGATCAGTGTCCGTTGGCCTGCTCAAATTAGCCAGCCAGAACCAGTCAACTTTGAAAATCCCTCTTAGTAAGTTATGAGCCTGTTTTTCTCCAATTTCCAAGGAGTTGCATTTGGCATCCAGTCAATGACCTGAATCCTTGCCATTGCTGGTTTTACTTCCACAGCCTGCTCATGAATTTTGAGAAATAGCTGGTATTTTCTCCAAACCTTACCCTTTAATTCCCTGGGGATGAGGACATAAGACAAAGGAAACTCTGCTTCCAAGCCAGACTTCACCTTCTATCTGGGGGGTTCTTAGATGCAACCACCCTGACCCATGCTCATTAGTATCAGAGACCCCAGGGACTCGGCCACCCTTACAAAGGCCACCAGGACAGAGAGAGGAGAGGCCCCGAATAAACAGCCAAACATAGGGAAATGTTTCATTCATTGTGTATTGCTCCATTGATGTGTGTTGCCATGGTGACCTCTGATTATTTTTGAACGAGGAGAATTAATCCTATTGAATTTTCTGTCCTAATAACTTAAGAAATTAATTTTCCATATTATAAAATTCAAATGCACAATCCCACGAACCAAGGTTTAGCAAGTCAAACAAGTCCATCCAAATGCATTCTGGGCTCAGAAATGCTGTTTTCCAGATGGGAAAGGGCAGGACCTGGCAGCAGATAGGCATTGTTCACTGCGCTCTTGCTCTGTTAGCTGGCTCTTTAACACAGAAAGCAAAGGCTCTTGTAGAATTGTTAGAATCTTCCAGACAGGGCAAGGCTTTAGTTTCTCTTGCTTATGAATTTTTAAGACCTGCCTGGTCAGCCTGAGTGTGCACTGGCCCCTCCCTTCCTCTTCACTTGCCCAGTGGCAAGCTCCTCCTTGCCCTGGGTAGATGAGTCTTAGAATTCAGTTTACCCAACCAGACTCTGGAGCTTACCCAACCAGACTCCAGAACCACCTCTTGTGCTGCTGTCATAACCTCCTCTATGGCCAATGTTGGTCCAGTATCTCTAGCTTGCCCAAGGCAACTCAGCTGCCTCCCAATAACTGAGAGTCATGTTGTACCTACATCCCTCTCCTCAACCGTTCTGGCTCAGACTGTGAGATCCAGCCTTCTACCTTGGTCCCTGCCTTACTATCTGTTCCTGCCATGGTGAATTTTAACGTCATGGTAACTGGACACCTCTTGCCCTAAACTGCCTCCCATTTACCAGCCCCTTCTGGACTGGAAACATGCTATGGGGAAGATTTTCTGGTTTTTTTTTTTTAACCAGTTGTTTTCCTGACTGCTACATCTCAGCTCTTTCACTATGGTGCCCTGTCACTGCATCAGAATGATGATGGAGACCCTTGGATCTTTTGGACATAGTGTGTCAACAACCTGGAAGAAAATCCAGAGTTGGCCTTGGTAGACTGATTGTCTCCTCTAGATCCTACTCTACACCAGTGTATGGGTCCCAACCAGTCTGTAGGATCACCCCTTCCCACCCTTCATGATGCCATAATCACCATTATTTTCCCAAATGAAGAGCAATCACTGTGGCCATCAGTGGCTGGTAGTTTCAGCCCTGGTTTTTTTGGTTTTAAAGAGCGGATACACTTTCAATATTGCTCATGAACAGGGACTTGTATTTTATTAGAAGGTTGCATGGTGGGTTCATGTGAATCATGGTGGGAACCAAAGTAGATCAGAAAAGGAGCTGCTGGGACTGAAGCATCTCGATCCCCCATGCTGGCAATTTCCCCATACTGATTGGCTTCCTCTGTTTATTCATTCATGTAGTGAATGTCTCTTTCAACTCCAAATCATATGTGGCCCTTAGAGGCCACTGAGGCAGATGGGCATTGTTAATTGTACTCTTGCTTATTTGATTCCATAATGACCTTTCAGCTCAATTCCTAAATCTACCTTAGAAGGGGAAATAGACAAGATACACAATGGCCTTTGAGGACAGTGATTGCTCTGTCACACTTCCAATCCTAGGAATGCAAGGATGTGGTGTGGGGGTCAAGTTGGGCATTGACCAAGTTGGAGGTCTTGAAAGGGGAATGACCACAGTTTGAATTTATTTTAAATGTCTTATTATATAAAGGGCTAGTATCCAAAATCTATAAAGAACTTTTCAAACTCAACACCCCCCCCCAAAAAAACACAAAATCCAGCCAAGAAATGGGCAGAAGACATGAACAGATATTTCTCCAAAGAAGACATATAAATGGCCAACAGACACATGAAAAAATGCTCAATATCACTCAGTATCAAGGAAATATAAATCAAACCCACAATGAGAGACCACCTCACACCAGTCAGAATGGCTAAAATTAACAAGTCAGGAAACGACAGATGTTGGAAGGGTGCAGAGAAAGGGGAACCCTCTTACACTGTTGGTAGGAATGCAAACTGGTGCAACCACCCTGGAAAACATATGGATGTTCCTCAGAAAGTTAAAAAAAGAGCTACCCTATGACTCAGTAATTGCATTACTAGATATTTATCCAAAGGCTACAAACGTAGTGATTTGAAGGGGCACATGCACCCCAATGTTTATAGCAGCAATGTCCACAATAGCCAAACTATAGAAAGAGCCCAGATGTCCATTGACAGATGAACGGATAAAGAAGATGTGGTATATATACACACAATAGAATATTACCCAGCCATCAAAAAGAATGAAATCTTGCCATTTGCAATGATGTAGATGGAACTAGAGAGTATTATGCTAAGCAAAATAAGTTAGTTCGAGAAAGCCAGATACCATATGATTTCACTCCTATGTGGAATTTAAGAAACAAAAGAGATGAATATAGGGGAAGGAAAGGAAAAATAAAATAAGGCAAAAACAGAAAGAGGCAAAGAGACTCTTAACTATAGGGAATAAACTGAGGGTTGCTAGAGGGGAGGTGGGTGGGGGGATGGAGTAACTGGGTGATGAACATTAAGGAGGGCACTTGATATAATGAGCACTGGGTGTTTTATGCAACTGGTGAATCACTGAATTATGTTAATTATATTAATTAATTATGTTAATTAAATCAAACTTAAATAAAACATTTTAAAAAAGAGTTAAAGCCCAAAGCCCAGATGGATTATCCATCCTACAAAGTATAATACGTGAAGGACAAAATTTGAATCCAAAACAAAGTAGATGGAAATACCGGAGCCAGAGATTTGGGAGGTGAACCTGACAGGACCTGTCCGAGTATTGCTGTTGCTCTAGAAAATGATTCAGGACCTGGAGGACTCAGCCTTCAAGTCTCAGCTCCTCAAAGGACCAGCACTGGGTTTAATGTTTGCCAACTGGGGCTTCATTAAGGTTCAAGTTGGCATTTCCCATAGATCTTCTTTGTTTCTCATGGGCTCTCAGGGACCCTGACTTCTGAAGTCATGCAACTTCTAATCTGTGTGTTTCTTTTGGTAAACCAAGACTTCAATTAGCCTAATATGCTCTCCTCTGTGATGTCAGATATTGTTAACATCTTCTGAAACCACTCCTTCCCCAGTGACTCGTAGCTAGACTCTATGCTTTGGGTGAAATCATCCAGGAAAAGAAGAAGAGGAAGAGGAAAGATGAAGGAGGAGGAAAAGGAGGGGCAAGGTATTTGTGTTCCAACGTCACAGATCCCGCACTAGTTGATGGAGCAAGAAAGGCAAACAAGATTCACTTTGGCCCCAATCTAGTGTGGGAGACACAGACACCAATTTTGATCCTGCAACATAATCACTGCTTTCCCAGAGCTTTGTGTAAGACGCCAATGGACAGGGAAGAGGAAGTTGCTTACTGGGGGATGCTGGGAAAGCTCCACTGAAGAGATAACATTTGAATTGGCACTTAGATGAGAAAGAAGTCATCAGTTAGGGAAGGCAGGAAAGATATTCTAGGTTAAAAAAAAAAAAAACTTAAGCAAAAGCATGGCTATGTGAGAGAACAGGGAGGATATTAAGCAAGACCGTTTTCTACGGAAGTGACAGAAAAAAAATCCTGTTTCAACTCACATAAACAATAACAAGAAGACACGCTCCAAATCAAAGAGATGTAGTGATTCACACAATTGTGAAATTTGGGAATTTATGGGATCTGGGACTGACTGGATGCAGGTTCTCAATCAATGTCATCAACAACCTCCGCCTCTCTCTGTCTCTCTGTGTCTCATCTTCACAAACACACTCAAACCTACACACAGAATTTCTAAAGCCTTCTCTCTTCCCTTGTACATGCTCTTTTTTTTTTTTTGCCTCTCTTCTCTGTCCTTCATTTTCCACCATCACTTCTATTCTTATGCAGCCTTGTCTGTGCACATGAGCACACACACACAATCTCCCCTCTCCTGTGATCTTTCACAAACATGTCATCTTTGTCTCATACGAAAATCTCAGGCAGAGTCTGTTCTCTCTCTCTTCTCTGTTCCTCTACCTCTCTTTCCATCTCATATTGTCTCCCCCACAGCTTTTCCTGTTTTTTTTTTTTTTCTCCTTTCCAAAGCTCTGTGTGTGTCTCTCTTATGCAGTGGTTCTCGAATCCCTAGGAGGCATTCAGAAATGGCGGGAGGGAGACAACTTTGTGTTTCTCTCTCTTTCCCTTTGACATCTCTGCCCTCCCTCCCCCATTCACCCAGTTCAGTCCTGTCAGACGCTTTTCTGATAAATAACAGAGGGAAAGTATCATGAAGCCAGTGCTAACCGCAGCCCCTAGTTTTCAGCAGGAAAAATGACTCTGAGAGGCTTTTCCAGGAAGAGCCAGGCACTCCCTGCCTCTGCTGAGTATCTTTGCACTCTCTTTGTGTCCACAGATTAATAACAACAAGGACACCTTGTTGTTATTAATCTACCACAAGGACTTTGGAGGAAAACAGAGCTCTTTTGTCAAACGGGCTTGTAGATAACTGTTTAAAGATAAGGGGTAAAAAGTTTAAAAACATAACTTTCTTTATTGCAAACCCTCTCTCCTGGCTCTGCTTTCTTGCCGTTGTCACTGACATTGAACTTTTTCTGTTTCCAACCTACAGATCACTCTGGGGGACATCTGGAGACAATTCTTGTCCACTCTCACCAGTGGATTGGCCATTCTGTGGATTTTCTGTGACCACCCATTGTTCCAGGTAAAGCCGGGGTTCCCCGGGGGAAATGGATGTGTCCACGTTTGGGTGGGTGCCTGGTTCTGACGATGTCTGTTCATACACGTGTATTGTTGCAGTATCCAGGCATCTGAGCCTGCCTGCGTATGTGCACTGGGGGTTCCAGACATGTCCTGGCATTGGTGGGGCAGAGAGAAGGTGTTCTGGAAAGTATCTATGTGCTTCCTTGTCTGGGCTTTTGAATGAATCTGAGTGTGAGTGTGTGAACGGTGTTTATTTGACTTTCTACCTAATTGGGAACATGTTATTTTGAAGCTCCATATAAAAGATGGGGAGATCGTTTCTTGTTTCAGAGCATCTCTTCTACTCACTGTGACTAATCAAAATGCAGCAATAATTGGATACTTTAGCTTCTTGTGAAAGAAAGATGGAGAAATAGCATCTCCATCTTCAGAGGACATGAGTGCAGAGCTGTAAGCAGTAGGCAAGATTCATCTGGGCTTCCCAAGGTACAATTTTAGATGTTAGAAGTGACACAAAGAGGTACTGAAGTAATTGGGGAATGTGGAGGGAACAGGGCTGAGCACGGGGAGAGGAAAGGGAGCTCTCCCTTACTGGGGAGCTTTGCTTGTCAGGAGTCTGGGGTAGGGTTTTCTCTCTAACAGAGCCCGTTCCCTTCTCTGCTCTTGGTGCCTCCCTTTGTCCCATCCTGCAGTGAAAACCCTTTCAGTTTTCCAAACAGAGGATTAGAAGCAACATTTTCAAGGTCACCCACAGCACAACAGGACCCAAGCTTCCCTTTGGGGGTTGTTACATGGAATCTGTTCGTTGTTCATGTTCCTCTGGGGGTTGCCTCTGAAGAGCATGCCTTGGGCAGGGGTTGTGTGTGTGTGTCTACCTGGGTGTGCATGCACGCACTGCTGTGTGCTGGCCCCAGGCTCTGGCCAAGACTGCGGGCAGAAAGGAGGATGAGGGTGACGTTGTGTATTTGACTCTGTGTGCATTTGGTCAGACGTGTGATTGGCCACGTGAGTATGGCGTCATGTGGCCAGTGGTCTTTAGTATGGGATCCTTTGTGTGACCCCACCATGTGGGCCAAGCTCAGAGCCACAAAGGCACAGCCATGCATAGTGATTAATGTACCTACTCACATGCACACACACACACAAATACCCATTCTTCCTACAGGCACACATCACTTCTATCTCTGACCCCCAACACACACACAACACACAGATCTACTCAGCTACAAAGTCACTTGCAGAAGATTTAGATACAAAAATCCAGTCTTCTCTTTCACATGCAGTGCTTCTTAAACCCCTAGGGGGTATTTGGAAATGGGGGTGGGAAAAACAATTTTGATGATCATGTAACCTGTGTGTGCTTGCCTGTTTTTGGTGTTTTTCTTCAGATTTTCTCCAGTTGGGGCTGCTACAGGCATTTTCCATGAGCTGATTCTGGGTGGGGCTGGGATATACTTTGGCAGAATTAACATCCTTTGAGCAAGGACACACACAATTCGAATCCTTAAGCACCCACCCACAGGACAGCCACCCTCTTATGATCGGCTACACGTATAGACAGCTGTAATCCATACAATATCACACAGTCAGAAGCAAGGTCAGAAAAATATATAACCAGTCATACATAATATGCGTACTGTACAAAGAATCAACACAGATGTGTCATGACCAACTGAATAGTACAATTGCAAATTAAAGGGAATTTAATATATTATTATGTGCCTAAAGTATAGTACCTTTTTGTAAAAATTATCTAGTCTGATGTTAGTGATGGTGCTTTTAAAAACATCTCTAGAATATTGCTTCTCGATTTTTAATGTGCACCCAACTCAATGAGGAATCCTGTTGCAGTAATGATTCTGATTCTCTAGGTCTGGGGTGGAGCCTGAGAGGGTCCATGTTCAGCAAGCCCTCAGGACATGCTGATGCTATTGGTCTACAATGTTCTAAAACACTGGTTCTCAAACCTGGCTACACCTGAGATCATCCAGGGAGGCTTAAACAATATTGATGCTTGGGTCCCACCATCAGAGAATATTATTTAATTGTCTGAAGGGTGACAATTAAATCATCCCCAGATTAAGGGGGGTGTCTAGGCATAGAGACTTCCTAAGCCTCCCCAGATAATTCTAACATGCAGCAAAGTCTGGAGACAACTATTCTGGGAAAACACCCCTCCCTCTATGACATCACAACCAAGGCAAGATCATGTCCTAGAATACTCTAATGCCTAGTTGTACGTCCCCCCCAAAACACAAAATACACCCTCACCTCACCCCCAGAGGGTTGTATCCCTGATCTGATTCTGATGCTCCCTTCCTGTTCCTATATGCCTTATAAAGTGTATGGACTTTATTCTGTATTTGGCAGCACATTTGAATCACCCAGGCCCCACGTGCAGAGATTCTAGTCTAATTGGACTAGCAGTCATATTTAAAAACAAACCATGCATCATAAAACTAAAACATGCCCAGACAATCCTGATGTGCAGCCAAGACTGAGAAGAACTGATTTACAGCATCCAGTGCAAACCACCCATTATGGCATCAGTGCTAGCCACCAGCCTAGGCTCCTACCTCTTGCCTGCACCAAGCCTCCTCCCCACATTTCTGGGCATTTCCAGGTATGTCTTATTATTCCATCTCTCTGAGATTTTGCACAGTGGTCTCTTTTCTGAAATGACTTCTGCATTTGCTCTATTTGGAAAAATTCCTATTCTCCACTGTCACTTATTTTGTGAAATCTTTTCTTTCTTCCTTCCTTCCTTCCCTCCTTCCTTCCTTCCTCTTTCTTCCTTCCTTCCTTCCCTCCTTCCTTCCTTTTTCTTTCTTCCTTCCTTTCTTTCTTTTTTTTGTTAAATCTTTTCTGACCCACCAGGACAGATTTAATTATTCTTTCTTACTGTAAATGTGAAGTTACTCGGAAATAGGGTCTTTACTGATGTAATCAACTTGAGATGAGATAATATTTAATTAGGGCGGGCCTTAAGTTCAATGACCAGTGCTCCTAGGAGGAGAGAGAGATTTGAAGTCACAGAAGAGAAACAGAGAAGAAAGCCAAGGAGCATCAAGGATTGTCAGCAACCACCAGAAGCCAGAAGGGCCAAGGAGGGATTCCTCCCTCCGGAAGTGTGAAAGAATAAATTTTTGCTTTTTTTAAAAAAAATTATTATTGTTATTTTTTCTGAGGTGCTGCCTCTGATCCTCTAGCATATCTATATCATAGTTCATCATCATATTGTGTAGATATTACACACATCTCCCACACTAAGTCAGGAGTTCCACGAGGGGAGAAACGGCACTGTGGCTGGTCTACAAGGTTCTAAAACACTGGTTTCTGGATCCTTGAGGCTTAGCGCTATTCCTAGGATATCACTGGGGGCCAGGCAGTTTCATTTGCCTGACCTGCAAAGTCAAACCAGGATCCACACAGTGCATGAAGGGTGCAGTCATCACTGGGAAAAGGAAAAATGGTGAGTAGTAACTCAAAAGATGTTGTTGATACGCTTCGACCCGAAGAATCTCGATTCTGAGAATGTTGCCTGAGAAAATGAGACATCGATACCAAAAGCTGTACACACAAAGATGTTCACTGCTGCATTATCTACGTTAGCAAAGGCAAACAAAATAAGCATACCTGAAAGGCTTCTAAATGGCCAGAAATGGAATTGGTAAAGTAAATAATGGCACATCCTTATAAAGTCATACTGATTAGCTCTTTAAAGGCTCAGTACAAAAGATCTATATAAATCTGGGGAAATGTTTATGTGCCAATATGAAATTTTAAAATACAAATACAAAGTGATTGCACTGGTGTTATTATTTATCTGAATTTCACCTGCAGGTAAAAAAAGATACTTAAGGAAATGTATAGAAAGGAAAGAAGCTGTGCTTATATTTCAGTTACATATTTCTTGCTTTCTCCTCCTTCTTCAAAAAAGAACTTATTTTAAAATCTCTTTTTAATAAAGCCATTCCTTCTTTTTCTCTAGGCGCAGAAACAGGTCTATTTCATGAGTCTTTGCTGAGTGCTTCTACCATGTAAGAAGTAGGTAGTATGCTCCGAAGATCAAGCTTCAGCCTGTACCCTTGAGGAGCCACAGTCTCGTGGGATAGACAGGTACAGATACAAGAAATTATACTGAAATGTGAAGAAGAGGAAGCAGTATCAGAATAAGGGGAAATATAGGCTTTGGAGGAGGAAGAACTGAATTCCAGTTGCAACCTGTATGGGTCAAGTAATCTCACTTTTCTGTTAATACCCACCAATGCTTCCCTGACACTCTCAACATAAAAGCCAAAATCCTTACAGTGGCCTCCAAAACCCTGTATGACCTGGATCATCTCCCTGACCTCATCACACGCCGGTTTCCTTGCTCACCTCGCTCCAGCCACTCTGGTCTTTTTGCTGCTCATCCTCTTGCCAAACATGCTGGCCCCAGGGCCTTTGCGATTAAGGCTCCCTTTACCTGGAAATCACACCAACTCCCTCACTTCCGTCAAGTCTATTCAAATGCTATCATTTTAGTGAGGCTTTCCTTGACCAGTCTCCATAAAATTGCAACCCCCAAGTCTCCCCCTGCACGTTTCTGCTTTCACTTCTTTCCACAGCACTCATCACGATCAGAAAGAATATGTCCCGATCATTTGGATTCGGCCTCACTCCACTAAAATGGAAGCTCCTCTAGGGCAGGGATTTCTGTCTGTTCTGTTCATTGTTGTACTGCCAGAGCCTAGAAAGATGCCTGGCACAGAGTAGGTCTTCAACAAATATTTTGGAATACATGAATAAAATAATGAGCAAGGCTGTGTCTTCATCTAGAAAAGGGAGCATGATACTTCTCCCTTCACGGAGTCCCAATGTCAGAGCTGCTGGACACCATGGAAACCTGAGCAGACGATGCCTTCTGAATTGTCTCAGTAAAGATCAGAGGATTAGACAAGTCGCACCCGCCAGACCATAGTCCCCCGTCAATGAGACAGTGCACCCGCAAACAGGCTGTCAAAAGCCAAGGGAAGCGGCGGGGGGGGGGAGAAGAAGAAGAAAAAGAAAATGAAATTCACCTCAGCTATTTTTGCATCCAGGAAAGTATACCGATTTAAAAAAAAAAAAATAAAACCAGAAAAACAAAAGCAACCAGTTTAACAAATTAGATCTAGCTCTTGTCAAAGGAAATGTTTTTTTTTAAGCTGATACTAAACAACCCTCCCAGTGCTGTAAAAGTCTGCAAATGTGAAACTCTTGGAGCTTGAAAAGGTCTCTCTCACCAGCGAAAATGCTTCCAATAATACCTAGAAACAAGATTCATTAAAAGCTATCTTTAGCATTATCAGCGATTGTGTTATTATGTGTCCTTCTTAAAGGGCATCGCGGGCTTCCACTCCCAGTCACAACGGAGGAGCGAGGGAGGGGTGGAAAGAAACACGGCCGCTGGCCCTGGGGAGTCGCCGGCCCTGGGGAGTCGCCTTCCTGTGTTGGCAGACTGAGAGCAAACGGGAAGAGAAGGATCTACGAATTAAAACTGGAAATCCAAACTAGGAGGAGCACGATCTTCAAAAAATAATAGTAACATGCCACTGGGATGCATTTCACGAGTAAGAGAGTTTTCATATGTCTTCCAGATGTCAGAGAAGTGATACTTACAAAGTTTCAATGCATTTGCCAGGACCGCTAAAAACAGAGGTCAAGGGGACCATTGGGGGCCATGGGAAGGGCTGGGCAACAGTCCCCAGCATGAAGTTAGCACTCGGCTAACATTTGTTGAATGAATAAATAAGTGAGTGGATGGATACAAAAATGAAGCCATGAACCGCCACAATCCTTCATGCATTCATCCACATTATATTTATTGGTTGTCCTCGAGGAACACGGGGAGCAATTGATACAGGCTTCCCAAGCTCAGGGGGGAGGAAGGAGTCCAGGACAGCTGAATCCATATGGTGCAGTTAATTACCAAAAAAGAAAAAAGAGAGAGGGCTTGATCATCACAAGAGACAGCAGAGCAGGTACAGTAATCAAATCTCGGAGATTGGGCTGAGATGTGCATCATCAGCTACAGTTTCCCAAGGGATACAATCAATAGGCAAAGCTACCAAGAATCTCTGCCTTCAGGGAACTGTGCCACCTTGCGAGACCATAAACCCATTTTCTGGGGCATGTTAATTATCAAGCATTTACCGTGTACCAGGAATGGTGCTAAGCATTTTGCATGCATCCCCTGAATCATCCTGTCAGCCCCTGATGAAAAATCTTCTAACATGGTTAAGAGCAAGGACTCTGGAGCACCTGGGCTAGATCCCAGCTCTGCCACTTACTAGCTGAATGGACTCAGGCACTTCTGCATCCTTAGTTTACTTATCTGTAAAATGCAAGTGATAACATTTCCTATCTCAGACACTTGCTCTGAGGATTAACGGGGCTGACCCGTATATAGCACTTGGAACACATCTGGCACAGAGTGAGTACTATGGAGGTTAACAGCAGCCCTACTGTGCAGACGAGGGGACCAGCACCCAAAGAAGCCAAGTACATTGGCCAACATCACATAATTACTATGCAGCAGGGCTGGGATTAAAACAAGGGCCACTTTGTCCCCTGCATTCATCCCCTTAGGATCATGCTATCCATGAGTCCAATTTTTGTCAAGGAGGCAAAAATCCTGAATCAAATAAAAATGCCTCATCTCTCAACTCTTAAGCCGTTATATCACAATTTGGGGAAACGAGGAACTGAGGCAGATGCATACCAAAGGGTTTTAGAGGACAAAAATCTACAGAACTTGGGGATGTGGTTGGCTGCACATGAAGGATGAAAGAAAGAGGGCAGCGGCATTGCCAATTTTCTGGCATAGGTGCCTGAGAATGAAGGAAGAAGACTTCATTTGGGGGTGGTAGGCTGGGGTCAAGTTGTGGAGTGCTGAGGGAAACCTCTGTGTTTAAACTGTGCGTGGTTCATCCTAACAGGCAGCAAGATGTGTGGGTGCTGACCTCAGCTTGGAATCCTGGGGTAAAGCACAAAAGATCTAAGAGTCCTCAGATTCTAAGAGACAGGGGAACTGCAGATATGATCAAGGCCTCCTGAGCATGGAGAAACAGGGGATCCAGCTGGAAGCTCCCAAAAAAGACTTCTGGGTATAGATGGAAGAAAAGAAACCCCAGAGTGAATTGAGATGGTCTAATTCCAAGATGAGTGGTGTGTTGCCAGGCGTATGCTCTGCCCCAGATGAAATGCACATAACGCATGGCAACTGGACCCTCCAGTTTGGAGAGAGAGAAAGAGAGAGAGACAGATAAGAGACACCCACACAAAGACAGGGGAACAGAGAAAAAGTAGAGAGTACTCATGTTTGCACCTGAGATTTTGCTCAGTGAACACATTTATGCAGGATGGGTATGAAATAGGTACAACACACAAATCAGTTGTTCTCAGTTGAGCTCAGCTGCGACACAGAGTAGAAACAGCTGAGTGATGTACCCTGGGTGATGCCGAAACAGAACCACCGTGTACACTCTGCCTTATAGGGGAGCTAAGAGATGGGAGAAGTCTGCTACAATTGACGTTTGGATTTAATCCTCCCTACAACCCAAGCTCCATCCATCATGAAATAACCACTGATGCCCCAAGAGTAGGCTTGCTGAGTGCTACAAGGGAGGACGACTGAGGAAGACAGACCACCCAGTGGGCATTTTGCCTCCATTGACAGAGCTGTAGGGGTTTCCTTGGAAAAGTCTGGAATGAGACACGAGGCTATTCCATCTTCCAAAACCGGCTACTGAGGACTCAGCCACCTGGAGGGCTGGGCTCAACCCAGAGAACGCAAATTTAGCAAACACCACTGCAGACCTAATGTGCAAAATTTGCACTGTGAGGCAGAGAATTTGGCTTGCACAGACTTGCAGGAGGCAAGAGAAGAAACGAAGAAGCATGACACTTAGAATTAATACACTACGTCAAAAACTAATGTTGCACTGTATGGGGACTAACATAACATAATAAATAAAATAAAAGAAAAGAAAGTAAAAGAAAATAAAGAAAAAAAAAAGAATCAATATATTCAAATCCCGTTCTACAACATACTTGCTATGGGATCCCAGGGGAACCTTTTGCACCGTTTGAGTCCTGATTTGCTCTTCTTTCTGTACGATGGCACTAGGAGGTATGTCTGCCTGCATTGTTGGGAGGACGCTTGGTAAAGTTTTGTGTGCTTGGCCCACACGATGTTCCTCTGGGAAGACACGTAAGCCAACATACAACTGCAGACCTATTGAGACCTATCAGTCTCCTTGTAAGCAGGAGCTTTGTCAAGAAACCTAGGCATAGTACTTTTAATAAATGTTTGATGATGCTTTAAAATGGTCAAAAATTTTAAATAGAAAACTAGATCTATTTTTGTATAGATTTTATTTATTTGAGAGAGAGAGAGAGTGTGCACGCAAGAGAGAGAAAGCACGAGCATGCACGCGAGTGGCGGGGGGGGGGCGGGGGGGCAGAAGGAGGGAGAGAGCAGACTCCCCGCTGAGGAGGGAGCCGACCTGGGTCTTGATCCCAGAACCCTGGGATCATGACCTGAGCTGAAAGCAGATGCTTAACCGACTGAGCCACCCAGGCACCCACAAAACTGAATTTAAAGAAAAAGCTTGCAACTATCAAATGTCTAGTCCATCCATCCCATTCACACCTTTAATTCTCAGAGCCACGGTGTGAATGAAATCATGCCTGGTTTAGAGATTAGGATGCTAAAAGACATGGAGTTGTTCATACAAGGCTGAGTTGGGGAGCTTGGAGCTGAACCAGGCTTTTCAGATACCACAGTTCACATTACCTCCCTGAGCACTTGTGATTACGAAGAAGCTAGTCTAGGAGAATGGGCACATGGTTGGCACAGAGACTTCCCTGCTGCTAGAAACTGTTTCCACTTCTTGTTTCCATTCCATTACTCATGCTATATGTATCTTTTGCACAAGACACAGCAAATCCTTTCTGGAATGAGCTGGAGTACAAATACTATCAATCAACAAAAAGCTATTTGTACACAAGTGTTCATGTGTATCTTTCACATGTATCTTTCACATACATGTAGCTGTGCGTGTGTGAGCGTGTATGACCTGGCACCTGGTGGTCTTCAATACGACGATGGTGTCTCACCCCTCTCTTAATCCCATGGAGGCCCTTGGTAGTTTCCACCACCACTTATGGCAAAGCACGTATTAGGCTCCGGGCCACTTCACTTCTAGTCCTGTCTTCTGAATCAGTGAATAATCCTGAGGGCTGGTGGAGGCCATTTTCCAAAGGAAAAGGTTTGTTTTTCATCTGACGGCTGGCTCTGCTGGAAAATCCCTCTCGGCTTTGGAAGGCCTCCTCACGGTCGGGGAAAATTGCAGGTCTCTGGATCCAGGAGGGAGTCAATTAGACGCTGAGTGTCAGTTAGCAAACATCTGCCCACCGGTGCCCCCAGGATCAGGCAGATTTGCAAGACAGCGGGTGAACCCAGTCTTGCCAGGACTCTGACTCAAGGCCTCTCAAGGCAGCTGGAAATCTCACTCACCTGGGGCAGCCCGGGGGTGGTTCCTCGAAGCTAGAAGCCTCCACTGCCCTGACTTCTGCTCTGCCTCCTGGCCTCCTCCACCCTCCTTTCCTTACTCCCCCTTCACTCCCTCTGACAGTTCCTCCCCCTCAACTGAGTGGGGCAGCCTTGGAGGTGGACAGCTCCACCTCGCTTTGAGAAAGAACTCCTTGTTTAGCTAAAAGGAGTGCACCAAAGGCAAGTGTGCTCTGACTTAATTGAAATATTGAAGGGTAATTGATGGCGACAGATTTAAATTGAGCACATTCACGGTCATGGGTCTTGGAGGTGGCACCCTTAAGCAAAACAAAGATGGTGTCTGTCCTCATGGTGTTTGATTCTTGTAGGGCAGGAGAGAAGGAGATGGCCAGTAAAATAACTCACTGAATAATAAGATTTCAGGTAGTGAGAAGTGCTATCCAAAAAATGAGCCAGGGTAATGAAATCCAGAAGGGTGTGTACGGGTGTGTTCATGGGACACTACTTTAGCATGGGTGGTCAGGGAAGGTCTCTCTGAGGCTTTTGAGCTAAAACCTGAAAGATGAGAAAAGACAGAACACAGAAAGATCTGGGGGAAGAGCATTCTAGGCAGAGGGAAAAGGAAGGAAAAATCCTCAACAACTGCCATCAATAGTCTTCTCAAAATGACATTTTTGCTGCATCTGCAAATTGTCTGTATTCATCTCTGTGCCTCCAGTAATTTGTTTCCTATTTTGGGAAACACTGGGTGAGATAATCTCCAAGTTCTCTCTTCCCTGGCATTCTTTAATTCTGTGAATCTCCCCAGACAAAGCCAATGTCTGCATGCAGCAAAGGATTTGGAAGAAGAGAAGGGGCCATGGGCCATGACCTCAGAATCTTCCCCTCCAATCCTTCCCAAACCTTTCCTTCTCCTTGTCCCTCTTCCTGTTCAGGATCAAAAAACAAGGACCCAAACACCAAAGAGTTCTGGTCCTTCTCTTCCACCACATGCCACCATCCACTCTGATCATCTCCCAGCTTGCCCAGCCCTCTGAATTTAGAGAAGAGGAGCAGAAGAGGGGAGACAAAGAAGGACTGGAATACCATTAGTTAAATGCACTATTAAGAGTCTGCAGTTTCAGCCCCATGTTTCGTTCAGCCCCTGGCAATGCCTCATCCTCAACAAGTTGCCATAGCTGCTCCCTTTCTAGAGAGCTGCTGAGGTCTGTTGGTGGTTCTCGGGTAACAACTCTTTCTCCATCTGTCTAAGGACTAGTCGGGGTCTTCTATGGATTCTTGGTTTCTTGTTCTAAAGATAATGTGCAGATGAGTCTTCTCAGTGTTATGTAAGACTTTGGAACTTCATGTGCAAGGTGGTCTCCTGGACTCCTGGTCTCATAGGAAACCACACAAATATTCCCTGGCCCCGGGTTTCTCAATGTCAGCACAATTGATGTTTTGGGTCAGATCATTCTTTGCTGCACTTAACTGTCCTGCACGTTGTCTAGCAGCAGCTCTGACCTCTACTCACCAGATGCCAGCAGTACCCCTGCCCCTCATCTCCGGACATTGCAAAAATGGCTCCAGACATTGCAAAACATCCCCTGGGAGATGAAACCACCACTGCCTGAAAAGTATTGCCCCAGCCTCACACTGGAGCAGAAGGAATCTGATTGAAGAACAGGACATGTTTCTGCTTCATTCACACAAACTGGATTTGTGCTGGTTCCACAATATCTTTATTCAGAGGTCTTCAATCTGTGACATCTGTTCAACTGGATGTCATAGATTCACCAAGGAAATTAAAAGCATGTATAAACTGAGAAATATTTAAAATGCTCCATATCACAGCACTGTAAGAAGGGGTACCAACAACCCATGTGCTTGGGGATGCTCCCCCTTGAACAACATTAACACTGATCAGACCACAAGTGAATTGAACTAACTAAAATTTGCCAGTGTCGTGATTCCTCCCTGGTGAAATACACGGAGTTGTCTGTTATGGGAGCATGCAGATCTCAGACCCCAAACCATAACCTCATGTAATGGGACACTTTATAAGGTGCATAGATCAAATGAAAACCATGAATTATCTTGAAATTAATGACTTGAGATAAAACATCACATCATTCTATTTGTTTCAAATTATCTCATTTAAATTCTTCATTTGCTTGTTTATTCTCTACTACCCTTATTTAGATGCAGGGATCTTCTCTGTCTTTTCCCTGCCATACCTTCAATGCCTAGAACAGTGCTTGGCACATAATTAAGACCTTCATATATACTCAGTGAGTAAATGCATTTTTAATGAGTGAGTGAAGTTATTCCTAACACAAAGATTCCTACAATTGGAGAGAAAATTACTTGAGGTAAACTAGTAGGAGAGGCTTACAGAAAGGTCATTGAAAGGGGGGCAGGGAGTGGGGCAATGTCCTTTTGTCTTCCTTCTTTCCTTATTGTTCATGTTTCTGGTATTTTTACATCTGGAGCTCCTGAAGGGTGGTTTTCAATCCATCCTCATACAGTTCCAACTCATACTTATGGTTTCCAACCTGCTCATGACCTTTGAGTCCTGTTGCCTGCTTTGTGGACCTCAGGCTCCCACATTAGGCACAGACCCGGCACTTACAGAGACTGCCTCATCAGTGCCCACAGCCGCACAAGCCAATTCTCTAACAAATCCCTTATATATATATGTCAGATACGATTCCTTCCTTGGGGGCTCACACTGTAGCACTGTAGTGTGGGAGACAGATATATACGCTGATAACTATCTCATAACCACATGAGAGAATGTGTGTATGTGTACATACAAGCATACATGTTTTATCTACACACACATGCACATACACAATCTCTGGTTCTACTCATCTGGCTGAATCCTGACTGATACACAACCTTCCCCACTGACTGATTAATACCTAAGTGGCACCCAAAGATATGTCCCTAGAAGATATCCGGATTCTTCATTGGGCATTCCAGGGAGACCTTGTAAGGAAGTTAAATGATCGCTGTTCGGAGCTCAGAAGATATATTCTTGATACCCCTTTTTACTGCATAAGAACAATGTGACCTTGTATAAGTCAAATAACTTCTTTGACCCATAGTTTCTTCCTCTGTAAAATGGAGGAGTCTAATACCCACTTGTGTCAGAAACATTTATTGCCAAATATCAATGTTGTCCCACCCACCACTCATTTTCCAGCCTTCTTGCACTCAGGCTGGGCTATATAACTAATTCTGGCCAATGCACTGTGAGCAACAGTGATGTGCTGCTTCCTGCTGAGACATTTAAAAACCAGCGTGTGCATATATCTTTTTGAATTAGTGTCTTCATTTCCTTTGGGTAAATACTTAATAGTGCGATTGCTGGGTTGTAGGGTAGTTCTATTTTTAACTGTTTGAGGAGCCTCCATACTGCTCTCCAGAGTGGCTGCACCAGCTTGCTTTCCCACCAACAGTGCACGAGGATTCCTTTCTCCACGTCCTCGCCAACAACTGTTGTTTCTTATGTTGTTGATTTTAGCCATTGTGACAGGTGTGAGGTAATATCTCATTGTAGTTTTGATTGGCAATTCTCTGATGATGAGTGATGTTGAGCATCTTTTCATGTGTCTTTTGGCCATCTGGATGTCTTCTTTGGAGAAGTGGCTTTTCATGTCTTTTGCTCATTTTTTAAAGTAGGCTCTACACCCAGCATGGAGCCCAACATGGGGCTTGAACTCATGATCCTTAGATCAAGACATGAGCTGAGATCAAGAATTGGATGCTTAACTGACTGAGCCACCCAGCTGCCCCTCTTCTGCTCATTTTTAATTGGGTTATTTTGGATTTTTTTTTTTTGGTGTTGAGTTGTGTAAGTTCTTTATGTATATACAATGGCCATTTGCAACAACATAGATGGATTTAGAGGGTATTATGCTAAGTGAAATAAGTCAGCCAGAAAAAGACAAATATCATATGATCTCACTCATATGCGGAATTTAAGGAACAAAACAATGAAATAGGAAAAAGGCAAACAAAAAAACCCCGAAGTCTTAAATATAGAGAACAAACTGGTGGTCGCCAGAGGGGAAGTGGGTGGGGGAATGGGTGAAATAGATGAAGGGGATTAGGAGCACACTTATCATGATGAGCACTGAGTAATGTATGGAATTTTTGAATCACTAACTACACCTGAAACTAACATAACACTATATGTTAATTATACTAACATTTTTTTTTTAAGAAAAAGCCAATGTGTGTCTCTTCAGCTCTTGCTTCCCCTGACACAGCAACTGTGGAAGCCACATGATGAGCATCCATCCCCCTGGGTCCCTGAGTGACCATGTGGAGCAAAACTGCCTCTGAGGTCAACTGGTCAACTATGAGTGAGACATAAACTGTCAATGAGGGAAACCTCTGAAATTTTAGGGTTAATTGGCTAACTACGGCATAACCTAGACACTCCTCACCAATATACAATATACCATGATTGACTTGAGGACCATTCAAAAGTACTCAAGCAGAAATGTCTAACAGGATGCCAGACATAGAGAGAGTGCTCAGTGGTCATTGTCATCTATTTCTTTATATCTAGCTTTCTATTGGGTGGGCGGCAGCCATCTTTCCAGTTCGCCAACGCCAAGCACCCCCGTCTTCCCCCACATGCAAAAGCCCATTTAGGAAAATGTGTATCCATGAGACCTCTAAATGAGGGCAGGCGAATTTTCTGCTTGGCAAAATATTCCTTCTTTTTTAAAAGGATTCAGCATAAGAGTCCTCAGAAACAGCAGGTGCATCTGTATAATGGATATGTTTGCTGATAAATGGCGGGTGAAAGCCACCTGCTCTGGAACCTGCAAATTGTGTGTCACCAAATGAGCAGCTGCTGGCAGGTGTTATCGAAGAGGCACAAATGTGTTGTTATGACAGAGCCCCCAGACCTGAAGAACGACGTCTCCCTGAGAGGCAGACAGCAAGCCTCGGTATTCTGGGATATCTAACAGCGTGATTTCATTGTCTTTGAATGGCCTATTGTGCAGATTACAGCAACAGTAACATCTTTTCAATGGCATAGCTATAAAGTACGTTGAGACTGTTGCCTGGCACAAACTGCATACCCAGTCCCAGCTCAGCACTTAGTAGCTGTGTGACTTTAGGCAAGGGAATTAACCTCTCTGAGTTTCAGCTCTCCTCTGCAAGAGAAGGATCAGTTATCATGCCCACCTCATGGGTTCTTGGGAAATTGAGTGAGACATACAGGTAAAACAATTACTGAAGTGTCTGGCACGCAGTGCTGTTAAAAAGAAAACCAAAGGGTGCCTGGGTGGCTCAGTCGTTATGCGTCTGCCTTCGGCTCAGGTCATGATCCCAGCGTCCTGGGATCGAGTCCCACATCGGGCTCCCTGCTCGGCGGGAAGCCTGCTCTCCCTCTCCCACTTCCATTGCTTGTGTTCCTGCTCTCGCTGTCTCTGTCTCTGTCAAATAAATAAATAAAATCTTAAAAAAAGAAAAAAAAGGAAACCACAGGCCCAAAATGATGTCACTTAGGTTAAGGCCCCAAGTCAGTAAACCAAGACTTAATATCTAACCTGACTGCAGTCACAAACCCTCAGAAATGTAACTTTTAACCAGTCAACATGGGATTTCCTGGAAGCACAAGGAAATTTACTGATTGACCCCTTCTGATCCCCCTGGGAGGGTGACCTTGCCTCAAATAATGGATTCTTGGCTAATAATCCACCCCCGCCCCAGCTTCCTCTCTAACTTTAAACACCTTTTCTTTCCTGTAGCCTCATAGAACTCCCCTCTACTTGCTAGACAGGATGCTGCCCAATTCATGAATCTATTAACAAAGCCAATTAGATCCTTAATATTTATTCAGTTGAATTTTTGTTATTTAATAGTACCTTCTCAAGACATGCTTATAATAATAATTATAATCACTACCATCTCCATGATTATTTTTGGTGCCCTGCCCGCTGCATCATAGTCTTCCATGATTGTGTGGATTGTTTGTGAAGTGCGAACAATTATACCTTAGAGGAAATTCTCCAGGTTCTTCTTCTACCTAGCCCAAGTTTAACCTAACAAATTATTTATCAGTGACTGCTTATATGTTTTCTAAGAAGTTATCTCCATTATTCTTATAGAGCCTCTATGGAATCCTTAAAATTGTAGAGCTAGAGACACATAGGGTCAGAGGGGTTAAATCATTTCTCCCTGATTAAACAGTTCGTTTTTTGTTTTGTTTTGTTTGCATTTTAAATTTGAGGAATACAAACTGGTATCTTCTGATTCTACAGTCCTGGCTTTGTCCACTCTTCATTACAATTTCAAGTGATTTAAGAGAGCCACCCTGAGATATGGGTACTCTCCTTCCCTGGCCTATGTAATTTTGGCCAAAATACATCCCTTGTTTGTTTAAAATGAAACATTTAATAGAATTCATAGTTAGATATTATTTCCCTGAGCTTTAATTCAAAAATGCATTCACACACATGATCTCATTTGAGTCTTGCAGTAACTACCTTGTCCAGTAGAGGATCATTCATTCTCTCTATCCAGATGAGGAGATTAAGTCTCAAAGCAAACAGGTGGCCCTCCTGGGGTCACAGGGGCAGCACAGGAAACACAACAGGTACTCAGATTCCCAGCCCATGACTCCTCCTCTTGTATCCCCAATCACAGAGCCTGTCTATAATTGTGGGCAAATTGTCACAATTAGAGAAAATAAAATTAAATTTTTGTTTCCAAATGCATCACAAGAGGGACAAAGCACTCTACATTTTTATGCAGCCAAACTCTTTTCCAACTATTTTTGTTCCCTCAGCTGTGAAGAAAATGCAAAAGGAAATGCATTCATGCTAGGAAATAACCCCCAAGGGTATACAGTGAACTCTCTTGCCTAAAAATAAACTCAATTTGGGAAAAGCCACCTGCTGTTTCTTATAAAGTGGCCGGGAAACAGATCCGAAGCCCCGGGGATTTAGTCTCTTTCTGTTTCTTTCCAAACCCTCCGCATTCTCTCCTTTTTTTAAACCAACGTCACTGAGGCATAATTAACGTACAAGAAAATGCATATATTTTAAGTATACAGGTTTATGAGTTTGGCAAATATAGAGCCCTCTGTAACCATCATCCCAATAAAGATATACAATGTTTCTACCCCCTCAGATAAGTTTGCTTATGAGCCTTTGCAGTTAAATCTCCCCTGACCACATCCCGGGCAACCACTGATCTGATTTCCGTCTCTACAGACTGGTTTTGCCTAATCTTTAAATAAATGAAATCATGGGGGTTTTGTTTGTTTGTTTGTATCTGACTTCTTCGCTCAGTATAACGTTTCTGAGTTTCATCCATATTATTGTGTCTATCAGTAATTTGTTCTCTTACATGCTAAAAAGTATCCAGTGTACAAAGCCACCCCATTTTATTAATGCATTAACCTGTCCATGGACACTTGGTTGTTTCCAGTCTTTGGGTATTATGAAGAATGCAGCTATAAAATATTGACTACCAGGCTTTTTGTCAACACATGATTTTATTTCTCTTGTGAATTGCTAGGACATATAGGAAATGTATGCTTAACTTTTAAGAAGCCTGCAAATATTTTTCCAAAGTGGTTGCAAAGTGTGAGGTTTGTGATTCAACACATCCTTCATTTCTCTCTTCTCCCAACAGAGCCTCAGGCAACAACTGGTCTGCTTCCTATCCCAAGAGATTAGTCCCCATTCTGTAGAATTCTGTATCAATGGAATCATACAGTATGTACTCCTTTTTACTCAGCATAATGGTTTTGAGATTCGTCTGTTTTTTCACATGCACTAATATTTTATTACTCGTTCTTGTGGGATAGTTTACCATCATGTGGATGTTCCACAATTTGTTTATCCATTAAACTGGTGATGGATGTGAGAGTTATTTCCACTCTTTGGCTATTACAAATAATGCAGCAGTAAACTTTCACTTACAAGTAGTTGTGTGGACATATGCTTTCATTTTTGAGTAAACACAAACACCTAGGAGGGGTATAGCTACACCATATGGTAGGTGCACAATTATTTTTTTAAGAAATTGCCATATTGTTTTCCAATGGGGTTACACAATTTTGCATTCCCACCAGCAGTATATGAGAGACCTAATTACTTCCTATCTTTGCCAGTTTGGGCATGATCAGTCTGTTTAATTTTAGACATTCTAGTAGGTGTAGTCTTATCTCCTTAGGTATTAATTTGAATTTCCCCAATGGCTAATCATGTTGTGTATCTTGTTATGTGCTTTTTTCCCCATTTATATATTTTTTGTGTGAAACATCTGCTCAAATATACCCTTTTTAAAAAAAAATAGGGTATCTGTTTTCTTACTGAGTTGTGAAACTTCTTTATATTTTTAGATACAAATCCTTTGATGTGTATATGTTTTATAAATATTTTCTGCCCGTCTGTGACTTGCCTTTTCATTTTTGCAGTAATGTCTTTTGTGGGGCAAAAGTTTTAAACTAGGATAAAGTCCACATTATCAATTTTCATTTATGAATTGAGTTTTTAGTATCATTTATAAGCAATATTTCCCTAATGCAAAAATGCAAACATTTCCACGTATTTCACCTTCTAAAAATATTATAGTTTTAAAATTTGCATTTAGGTCTATAATTCATTCTAAGTTCGTTTTTATGTGGTGTAGGATATAGGGTCAATATTCAATTTTTTGGCATATGGGTATCCAGTTGTTCTAGGATCTTTTTTTTAAGGAACTATCATATTAATTAAATTGCTTTTGTACCTTTTTTTGAAAAACAGCTGATCATATATGTATGAATCTATTTTTGTACTTTGATCTACCCCTGATTTATTTCAGTCCACTGGTTTTATTAATTCCACATTCTCTCCATTACTATAAATTTACTTTTAATTATTTAAACTTGGGAGGTGTACGTTCTTCAGCTCTGTTCACTTTTTCAGAATGTTTTGATTATTCTTTTTTTTTCCTTTGCTTAATTACATAAATTTTTGAGTCAATTTGTTGGTTTCTACAAAAAAATCCTGGTGGGGATTTGAACTGCATTGAATCTCTGTTTGGGGAGAATTGACCTCTTAGTAATATCTTTCAGTCTATGGACATGGAATTTCTATCCATTCATTTAGACCTCCTTTGATTTCTTTCATTGGTGCTTTGTACTTTTCAGCATACATATATTGCACATATTTTGTTAGGTTTCCATGGATCTCATGTTTTTTCTTACAATTGTAAATGGGACCCTTTGTTAATTTCACTTTCCAATTGTTTATTTCTAGTATGTATAAATACTGTAGATTTGTCCATTGACCTGGTGTCCTGCAAACTTGTTAAACTCATTTATTAGCTCAAATAACTTTTTATGTAGATTCTTTATGATTTTCTATGTGGACAATCATGTAATTTTGGAGAGGAATGATTTTATCTTTTTATTTCCAATGTATATGATTTTATTTATTTTTCTTGTCTTATTAGACAGGCTAGGACTTCATTATAATTTTGGATACAAGTGGTAAGAGTAAACAAATATGCTTTGTTTCAGATATTAAAAGGGAAAGTATTTGTTCATTCACCATTAACTATAATGCTATCTGTAGGGTTTTTGGTTGGTTGGTTGGTTGGTTGGTTGGTTTTGTTTTTGTAGATGCCCTTTATAAGATGGGTGAAGTTCCCTTCTATTTCTTATCATCATGAATGATTATCAAATTTTGTCAAATACTTTTTTGTTTTTGCAACTATTGAGACAATCATATGATTTTTGTCTTTTGGTTTTTTAGTCTGTTAATACAGTAAATTACACTGCTTGATTTTTGTATGTCAAACCAACACTGCATTCTTTGGATAAACCCCACTTGATCATTTAATGGTTGATTTTATGGGTCAACTTGACTGAGTTAAGGGATACCCATATAACTGGTAAAATATTATTTCTGGGTGTGTCTGTAAGATTTCAAAAGAGATTAGCATTTGAATTAGCAGACTGAATAATGAAGATCACCCTTACCAAAGCAGGTGGGCAACATCTACTCCACTGAGGGCCTCCATGGAACCAAAGATGAAAGAAGGGCAAATTTGCTATCTTACTCAGTTAGGACATCCATTGTATCCTGCCCACAGATATTGGTACTCCTGGTTCTCAGTGCTTGAATTAAGACTTTACACCATTGGGTCCTCTGGTTCTCAGGCCTTCAGGTTTGGACTGAAACTAACTAAACCAGCAGCTTTCCTGTGACTCCAGCTTATGGACCATAGATCATGGGACTTCTCAGCCTCCATAATTGTGTGAATTAATCCCTTATAATAAATCTCTATGTTTATCTTATTGGTCCTGTTTCTCTGGAGAACGCTGACTAATGCAGTCATATATCTTCCTTTTCATATATTTCTGAATTCATTTTGTTAATATTTAGTTCAAGATTTTTGTATCTGTGTACATGAGGGGTATTGATTTGTGGTTTTCTTTTGAAGTGCAAAAGTTTCTATTTCTGGTGAGACTGACTTTTTCTTCTTCTTCTTTTATAGACCATGATTTTTTGTCATATCTAAGAAATCTTTGCCTACCCCAAGGACTTAAAGATTTTCTTCTATGTTTCCTTATAAAATACCATTGTTTTGGGCACCTGGGTGGCTCAGTCGTTAAGCGTCTGCCTTTGGCTCAGGTCATGATCCCAGAGTCCTGGGATCGAGCCCCACATCAGGCTCCCTGCTCCGCGGGAAGCCTGCTTCTCCCTCTCCCACTCCCCCTGCTTGTGTTCCTTCTCTGGCTGTCTTTCTCTCTGTCAAATAAATAAAACCTTTAAAAAAAAATACTACTGTTTTGCCTCTTACATTTAAGTTTATACATGTGCTTTTTTTCTCTGACTACTTTCAAGTTTTTCTTGGATCTCAACAGTTCAACTATTTTATGTGTAGCTGTTCTTTTCTTTGCATTCATGCTGCTTAGTTTTGCCAGAATTCTTGGATCTATAAGTCATGTTTTTGATAAACTTGGGAAATTTTCTGGCGTATTTCTTCATCTATGTTTTTTGTCTTATTCTCACTCTCTTCTACTTCTGGAACTGCAATTACATGTATGTTAACTATAGTGTTTCACAGTACCTAGGGTTTTGTTCACCTTTCTGCAATTTTTTCCCTCTTTTTTCTTCTCTGTGTGCTAGCAACCTTTGATTGTATACTGGTAAATGTAAATGACTTATTGTAGACATAGGATTCTATTTTTTTCCTCTAAAGAATTTCTTTATTTGTTGTTAGACAATTCAATTACTGATCTACCACCTTGAACTTGTATAAGCTTAGCTTTGTTGGGCTAGTGCGGATCTGTGGAATGTTCTAGGTCCCTCTACCTTATAAGATTATAACCACCAAACTCTGTCTCCCCAGCAATCCTGTTAGTGCATCACTGTAGAGTTTGTTAGGGCAGATCTAGAAAGGTCTTACTCTAGGGTGGTATTATTATTCTTAAGCTATGTCCTTTCTGATATCTCTCACTAAAAGGGTGTGGGGTAGGGGTGAGTAACAAGTTGTTAGTGAATGAAGTCTCTATTTTGACCATGCTGGAATCCTAACGTTCCCTTTGTATTCTGACCCCACTAGTTTCTCAGTTTTACTTCTAACCTTGTAGAAGCCACTTCCTTGTAAGCCTCACATTGTCTCCCCCTCTATACATGTAGCCTAGCCTTCAGCTAAGGACTCATGGAGACTCCTACACAGATTTCAGAGGCATTCTTCTTTTCATCTCTCTCTCTTATTTATGTGTTTGTCACAGATTTCAACTCCATCAGCTACCCCAGAGGCTATCTTCTGCTTCCTTGGCACAGTGTAACTAATGTACTCTATTTGGACTACAGCTCATTCCATTCAGTTGGGAAATTATCCCCAGTCAGAGACCTAGGGCAATTGTGGGACCTGCCTTGTGAATTTTCCTTATTTCAGGGGTTGTAGTCTTCTGGTGCTTGATGTCCAATCCCGGAAAACAGTTGCCTCATTTATGTTTGCTTTCATAGTTGGTTATATTGGGAAGGTAGGTCTGCCACCAGTTACTCTGTCTAAGCTGAAAGTACAAATCCTTTCCAACTTTTTGTTGACGTACAAGCATAAAGAAGGCAAATAGGTTGATCTCATCTGCTTATCTCAATTAATTTGTCATACAATGAGTCTGGGTCCCGAGTTTTAGAGATGATTAGTAAATTCTTCCATAGATGATGATGGTTAAAGTGGAGGCACATATTACTTCCCAGTTAAGAGCACTTTTCTTGAAACTTAGCCCCTTAAATGAGGAAGAAAAGTCTTCAAAGATCATCTTGTTTAAATACTCTACAGAACAGTCAATCCTTTTGGATTAATGGAGTTGCATTTTATTTTGGCCCAAACACTCCCATGGTCAAATATCATGTTGAGAATTTAATTCTTGGCTTTCTCTGTTCCAGATTTCGTGGAGAAAATTCCCAACGAGGTAGTGACTGCTAGTGTTCACCTATGTCAGGTTCCGCTCTCCTTGGAAACACAGAAAAGCTACAATTCCTAGCTCACGGAAGGACCTAGCTCATGGAAGGTCAAGAAGGACCACACGACTAGATCTAGGTAAGGCAATATTAGCAGAAGAGATGGGTGTCACTTATGAGTTGAAACATTAAGGAGCTGATGTGCCACCTCATGTTCATTCTCACATCCTGGTGATCCTGGAAGCCACTTGTTAAAGTGGTAGCAAGAAACAAAGACTGGATCCCTGAGTCACTGGATGGAGCAGGTCTCTCAGCAATCCAAACCAGCCCTTTAGAAGTGGGAAATAAACCTGCATTATGCAGAACTACTGAGATTTGAGGGTTTATCTGTCACATTTGCTATTTCATAGTTATTTAGTTTACTACACTCTGTTCCTTCACAAATTCTGTGTCTGTTCCATTAAAACAGCCACATTTATCCTTTCTTATGCAGCATCATCTTTGGATTGAAATCCTAAACTCTTGGGGTGACTTTTGCAAATGGCTCGAGTTCTCCAATCATCAGTGAACTTAATTAATTGTGACCTCAGAGACTCTAAGCTTTTGCTAGTGCTAGTCTTGCCCCCAGTGATCAGGCAGTGTGTTCCTGTTCTTCAAGGATCTTATTTTTAAGCTGAGGTCCTGCTCAAGCCTGATATCCAAAGGGAGAGAAAAGGGATATTTTGGGGAAATTAATTGTTACCTTGAGGGCCAGAGGCAAGTTTCCTGAGGCAAATCCTTTGAGGACTTTGACATGACTTTCTTAAATTTGGAGCTTATAAAACCTCTCTATCTGAGTCAAGTCCAGGCTGAGACATGGTCATGTCCCCATGGCCAGGAGTAGGGCATGTGTGCCAATAATCTTTATCAAGCCAAATTTCCCAGTCTAATTTAGATTATTCCAAGAAAATGCATCTAAAAGTTTTGGCGAATATAATTGCCATCAACGCGTTCATCATTCTCATCAGCTGCAACCACTAACACCACCATCAGCTTCAGCATCACCACCTTCACCATGAACATGGCCACCATTATAGTTAAAACCAGTACCACATCTTTACTACGTGGGTAGTCTAAACTTTCATCCACATACAATCACTTCTGTAGCTCTTCCCACCATTCCATCATCTTTGGAATAATCACCTTTATCATCAATCATCATTATTGCATCCTTCACATAAGGACAAATCACCAAGATCATCATTATCACTATTACCTTTATCAGTTAGTTCATTCATTAAACTAGCATGCATTGCCTATCCAACCTGGCCAGGCACCATATTAGAGGCTGAAGAGACAGTGATGAACAAGTCAGAAATGACTTCTGTCTGCCAGGGAAGCAGGTATTTAAGCAAATATTTACAGAAAGTATCATTGCTGTTACCCAGGAGGTATAGGTGTTGTGACAAGGCAAAAATACGGTGCTGTCTAGATGAGTCAGGGACAACCTCTGGGAAGAAATGACTCTAAGCAAAGCCTTAAAAGTATGTGGGAGCTAGCTAGACTAAGGAGAATGGAGACAGAGGAAATTTCAGGCTGAAGAAATAGAAATTCACAAAATAAACTAAAAACAAATGACCAATATGTGATGCGTTAGCCTCATTGGTAATAAAGATTTAATTGAAAGGAAGTATTGTGATCACCTATCAAGTTGGCAAAGATTATTTAAATATTAATGCCCAGTTTTGTTAGGATGACCATCAAAGTAGAATTCCCTTAGACTACAGAATGTGTAAAACTCACACAACTTTCTGGAGGTGTTGTAAATATATATAAAGAACTTTTTTTTTAATGTTACAATTTTTGAAATGATCTTCTAGGAATTTATCGTAATTTAAAAAAGCTCACAGACAAGATAATGGTAAAAGAAAAATCTGGTACAGCCACATAATAAATGAATAAATAAATATTGCACAAATATTAAAGTTACAATTTTAAAGAATATGTGTTGACATGGAAACTGCATCTGATATAATGTAAAATGACTAAAAATAGTATATGAATCAATGTGTACAGAGGGTGTTGGTCAGGATAGGCTAGGGCATGCCATTCTAGTTTAACAGTGATACTAACAGAGAAATTGAGTTGATGCTAGGAAGCACAAAAGAAAGTTCCCAAGCAGTTTAATTAATAGTTTCTCAGATCTCAATTGCCTAATGCAGCAAAGGTTTATTTCTTAGTCATATCCTAGTTAGATGCACATCACACAGCTCTGCTCTATATGTCTCCCTGAGTAGTGACCCAAGGACTCAAGGATGCTATACTGTAAGACAAATGAGCTTGTGGCTCAAAGATAGTATGTGGATGACCGTAAAGGGAGTTTTGATACCAGCACTGGAAATTTGTGCATTTATCCTGCACATGCTTTGACCAGACTCAGTCTTATGGCCCATCTAACTTTGAAGAAGGTGGAGAAGCATAGAAGAACATACGAGTAGTTGGAGAGAATGAAAAATCTCTGACACATTATGATCTCAAATTTTTATAAAATCAACCTACATATCTATACACGTACCTGCTTATCATCAGTCTGGCCATCCACCTGTTCATTCACCCATGCCTCAATTCACCCACTCATTTGTCAAATTGTATTTAAGAAGAGATCAGAAGGAGTGCACAGATGTGCTTACAGTGATCAGATACAGACATAATGGGTGATTTTATCCCCCTTATCTTGTTCTGAATTTTCTAAATTTATCACACTGTAGGTGCACTTACATAATCAGAAAAAAGGATGTTCCATTTAATTTTAAAAAGAGCAAGACAGGGCGCCTGGGTGGCTCAGTTGGTTAAGCGACTGACTGCCTTCGGCTCAGGTCGTGATCCTGGAGTCCCGGGATCGAGTCCCGCATCGGGCTCCCTGCTCGGCAGGGAGCCTGCTTCTCCCTCTGGCCCTCCCCCCTCTCATGTGCTCTCTCTCTCTCTCAAATAAATAAAATCTTTAAAAAAAAAAAAAAGACTTGGGCGCCTGGGTGGCTCAGTTGGTTAAGCGACTGCCTTCGGCTCAGGTCATGATCCTGGAGTCCCGGGATCGAGTCCCACATTGGGCTCCCTGCTCGGCAGGGAGTCTGCTTCTCCCTCTGACCCTCCCCCCTCTCATGCTCTATCTCATTCTCTCTCTCAAATAAATAAATAAAAATCTTAAAAAAAAAAAAAAGAGCAAGACAACACACTTCAATAATCTCCTTGATTGAGGGGGAGGCTAATTTGAATTAGCAACATCCTGAGTTATAGACTGTTTGCAAAAAGATGCAGCTTTATTACTTTTAACTAGCATCTTGGACCTGCTGTAATGAAGAGGTAGGAATGATTTATAATTACTCTAGTAATTGTTTGTATCTAACTGAATACGTTTAACGTGCTTGGGAACTTTCTCATGTGCTTCCTCACATCAACTCAATTTCTGTTAGTATCACAAATTCTTGAATGGATGGAATCCAAATTCATGAACTTTTATGGTGAACAAATCAAAACAAATGCTTACACTAATAGGAAAATGAAACTCTACATGATTAGGGGAGAGGCACTGACCAACAGTAGGTATTTACTAGTGTCTGTTATGAAATAGGCCCAGGAAAACATGACTTTCGGTCATACAGAAAGGCACAGAAGTATTTTTCTCTAGCCCATAAACACAAAGGGCTAGACACTCTGCCCTAAGGCAGACTCAAAGACACCTCCTATTTTCAGTTCATCAATCCAAGAGCACTTCCTGGAGGAGGGTCTGAATGTGTTTGACTACCTCTTCTGTTTCATCTCAGAGCACACACTCTCTCAATCTTGCTCTACAGCCTTCCTAACCAACATGCTTCCTGTCACCCCAGGGCCTTTGCATATGCTCCCCACTGTGCTCTCACTGAGCTTCTTCCCTCCTTTTCTCTACTTCATTCCTGTGAATACTTCTTAGAACTGTCTGTTTATGCCAAATCTCCCAACACACACCATGTACCTCTCTTTCAAATACTCATCACAGGAGTGACCTTACAAATTGCTATGTGATATTTTGATTTATGTTTATTTCCCCCATTAAAGCACAAGTTCCATGACAACAGAATAACTTATCATTTTGTTCTTTATTTCTCTTTATTTTTAAGTACTGGGCCTGGCATCCAACAGGCACTCAGTGAACGTGTGGTGCACTCATGGGTAAATGAAGGATTGGGTGAGAAATCTATGGCCCAGAGAGAGGTTATATAACTTGCCCAAGGCCTTGCAGCTAGAAGGATCATCCTGCCTCCTTAGAGATTTGCATTATGAAAATATAAAAGAAAATAATGAGTGGCAATTCATATTAATAAATAATGCTAGTGATGCCTAATAAAGATAGCCACCATTTATTGTCTCAGGCACTGTGCCAACTGCTTTATTATTCAATCCTCACAGAAATTCTGTGAGGTTTCATTATCCATATTTTCCAAATAGAAGATTTGGGAGTTCACTAACTTTGGGGGGCTTATCAAAGTTGTTTTTCTAAATATGAAATATTTTAAATTTATGGGGAATAATGCGGCCAGCCACGAGATCAGACAGCATTAAGTGGCAGAATGAAGATCCATATTTGGCATCTCCTGACTCTAGACACCCATGTTTCACTGCGAGCCTACCTTGCCTCCCATGATTCAAACAAAAATAACGAGATACCCTGCAGAGAGTGATCAAGGAAGGTGGTGATTCTGCGAGAGCTCAGAGAGTGGAGACACAAGTCTTGGCTGCAGGAACCAGTAACTGTGTGGTGGGAAATTTGATATTTGAGGCAGTCCACCAGTGACCATGTGGAGATGAGCAGTGGCAGGCATTCCAGGCATAGGGAACACCAGGAGCAAAAGCCTTGCAAGAGCAAGTGCAGGGCAAGTGGTTGGGGCTGCATGTGCGGAAGGGGGGCACATTTAGGTCTCCCCAAAATGCATGGCTTTCCCTACCATGGGATTTAACAGACTGGGAGGGGTCAGTGTCCGCTCAGAGGATCAGGTGGCTCAGCTGGTTAGAGCTCAGGTGTGCATTTGGCATGAGCAGGGAGGTGTCCTGATCAAAAGAGGCAAGATTCTCAGACAGGTATCCCAAAGAATCCAGCTAGTAGACTTACTTTCAACTTCATATTTTTTGCCTGGACATTCATGATGGATGACACTCACATGAGCAAAAACACATTTTGTCATGAGGGTGTGCTCATATATTAGTCAGAGTTCTTTACAGAACTAGAACCAGCAACAGATACCTATATTATAATGATGTAATATATATATTATATTAGTTATATTTATCATATTACCCTTATTCTAGAAAATTCATTACATATTATTATATATTTATTATTATGTTATTATACAATAATACATATTGAATAGTATATTTCAATATATAATTATTCTATAATTATATAATTATATAAAATTATAATATTATATAGCTTATATAAAATTTAATATATAGAATTTATTATGTAAAATTTGCTTTTACATATTTGTTATACATATTTGTTATACATATTTGTTCTATATTTACCTTATTGTATCTATATAATTCATTATTTATAATTATTACATATATAATTTGTTATGAGGAATTGGCTCATGTAGTTACAGAGGCTAAGAAGTCCCCTGATCTGCCATCTATAAGCTGGAGACCCAGGAAAGTGTACTTCAGTCTGAGTCCAAAGGCCTGAGAAGCAGGAGGTCAAGTCCAAGGGCAGGACAGGCAGAGAGAGAGAATTTGCCTTTAGTCTGCCTCTTTGCTCCATTCAGGCCCTCAGTGGATTGGATAATGCCCACTCACGATGGGGAGGGAGATCTGCTTTACTCAGTCTACCAATTCAAATGCTCATCCCTCCTGGAATTAACCTACACATCTACCCAGAAATCCTGTTTAACCAAGTGTCTGGGCATCCCTTGGCCCAATCAAGTTGACACCATTAATCATCCTACCTTGCCACAGTGCAAGATCCTTCATAGACAAGGTGGGTGAAGGGTGCACTGCGTGCTGAAAAGGTGACTCCACGCCTTCCCCTCCCCCTCTAACAATACACCCTGTGCCTCTGAACGATATGGGGGTCAACCACTACTCTAGGGTAAGATCTCTGTTTCAAGGCTGCGGATGAGACACTTGACACATTTCTTCCTTGGGGCATCCAAAGCCGCGGTCTTGGGGATTCTGAGACAGGTGAATTTGTGTCACTGCTAAAAACAGGAGCTAAAAACAGGACTCCTAGATTCAAATCCCAAATCTGCCATCTAATAGTTGTGTAAATTTAGGGACATATCTTAACCTTTTTGAATCTAAAACTCATCTGTAATGTGATCAGAATATGCCTCATCTCAGAAGATTTGCCATCTATATGTATGTAAATTTCACGTGGGGATATTTATACATTAATACATAGAACACACAAAACCCTGCAAGGGCACAGGCCAAAATGTTAAATGTGGTATTTCCTGTGTATGGTGGTGGAAATACAAGTGATTTTCATTTCTCTTTTATATCTTTCACTGACCTATGAATCATTAATAATGAGAATGCACTGTTTGCCACATTTAAGATCTCAAAATGGAATGCACCTGGCTGGCTCAGTCGGTAGAGTATGTGACTCTTGATCTTGGCGTCATGAGTTCAAGCCCTATGTTGGGCACATAGCCTACTTAAAAAAAATGTGTCCATTAAAAATGAGCTAAATTCTAAGTATAACAAAAAAGGAAAAAAGTTTAAAAGAGATTTCAAAATGGTTTAAGGAATATTGTAAAAAAAACTTGTAAACCCACCTCCAGCTTAAGAAATAAAATGATACCAACAGACATGTGTGTGCACGCACACACACACACACACACACACCCCAGAATCTCTGCAGCTTGAGGCTTGTCACGGGGTGGGGCTGAGCCTCCAGAGTAGAAGTCCACTGAGCATCAGTGGGAGATTCTCTGCTGTGTTATGTATATCATGCTCCCTAGGCTGATGGAACTGCCACAGTGTGGAGTATCTGCATGAGAAATCAAGTCCTGACCCTTAGAACTTCTACCTCATGGTGACATATATCACATCTATTCACATTTCATTGTCCAAAACAAGTCACATGGCTCACCAAAGGGCAGGGAATCTCAATCATTCCTGGGATCCAGAAAGTGGAAAGCCAGGCATGGGACTATCATAACTATAATTAGCTGTGTAACTTTGAGCAAATTTCTTAACTTCTCTATACCTCAGTTTTCTCTTCTTCAGAATGGAAGTAATTATATAATACCTAACAAGTTGTTGTGAGAAATAAATGCAAACCTGTAGAAGTAAGTACTCAGCACAATGCATAACTCATTATACATGTTCAGTGAGCATTGGCTTTATTATAGCTAAAAGTTAACCAATTCCTATCATTTCAAGTGACTTGGTTCTTCTTTCCCCCTAGTCTCAACCAACACAATGCAACATCTCTCCCTGAAATCTATGTAGTCTAAGTTTTCTCTAATTAGCCATCCATCCTTAGGATGTCAAAAAGTTATATCCAGTAATCTATGACAATGTAAAGTTTCAGGTTAGTGAATCCAGAAATACAACTACATTTTTTTTTGATGGGTCATTTGTTGAGCCAAGGGAAGAGAAATGTGTAATTTGGAGAGTTAAAAATTTGGCAGAGGCGGGGCACCTGGGTGGCTCAGTTGGTTAAGCGACTGCCTTCGGCTCAGGTCATGATCCTGGAGTCCCAGGATCGAGTCCTGCATCGGGCTCCCTGCTCGGCAGGGAGTCTGCTTCTCCCTCTGACCCTCCCCCTCTCATGCTCTCTCTCTCTCTCTCATTCTCACTCTCAAATAAATAAATAAAATCTTAAAAAAAAAATTTGGCAGAGGCAAAGCACAGCAGGAGAAATAGGTCGAAAAGTTGTGCCTCCAAAGCTTGCTCAGCATCAGGGACAGAGACCAGGGAAGCTCATGACTCAGGAGAATGAGAAGCAGGAAGCAGACGAGCAGATGGGAGTTATTTTTTAAAAAGAGGCAGCAAAAAAGTCGTGGGAGGAGAATGCTATAGACAAGGGAGCTCTGTAGCTACAGGTTGGAATATGGTTTGGGAGCCCTATGGAGAAAAATGCCTGACTGGGTTGAGAACCTGGACCATTATTCTGGGAAGAAAGAAATTCTCTGAGATACTAGGAAGCCGACCCCAGAAGCACCTCCCATTTTGATGCTCCAAGCTCCAAGAGTAAGAACAGCATTGTTTCAGTCAAGAAACAGTTTTCAAGTGACAGAAAACTAACTTCGAGCTGGCTTAAACACAAAGGAAGTTGTACTGCTATAGGGAATTGCAAAGTTCAAGATCAGGTTCAATTTGAGGCAGAACTGAATCTGAGTGCTGAAAGAGTATCATCCATGTTATTGATTTCTCTAAGTTTTATTTTCTTGGTGTTGGTTTCATTTTCAAGCAAGTTCTTCCTTCCTGGTGTCAGAGGACAGCTAGCACTCTGGGCTTGTATCCTATCTTCCCATCTTTCTTACTAAAAAGGGGCCCCTCTTTCCCAGGCACTTGGACAAGAGTTCTCAGATTTTTCCCTGATTGGCATGCAAGCATATTCTAGAACTGATCATTGTGGCAAGGGGGATAAGATTCTCTGACTGGTCAGACTTGGGTCACATGACTAAATGTGCAGCCCACAGATGAATCAGCTCCCCTTGAACTACATGAACTGAATTAAAACAAAAAGTAGTACTCTAAGGTGCTCAATTAAGATTGCTAGGGTAGTGGGGCGCCTGGGTGGCTCAGTTGGTTAAGCGACTGCCTTCGGCTCAGGTCATGGTCCTGGAGTCCTGGGATCGAGTCCCGCATCGGGCTCCCTGCTCGGCGGGGAGTCTGCTTCTCCCTCTGACCCTCCTCCCTCTCATTCTCTCTCTCTCAAATAAATAAATAAAATCTTAAAAAAAAAGATTGCTAGGGTAGAAATAAGGGCAGGCAAACAAGAAATGTGAACAATTTTTATATACACCTAAGGACAACTGCAGTGTTCATCACCACCCCTACCACAACCATTTATTTTTATTTATTTTATTTATTTATTTATAAAGTAATTTACCCCAAAGATACAGATGAAGTGAAAAGAAAGATACACCTGCACCCCAATGTTCATAGCAGCAATGTCCACAATGGCCAAACTGTGGAAGAAGCCGAGATATCATTCTGCAGATGAATGGATAAAGAAAATGTGGTTGGGGCGCCTGGGTGGCTCAGTCAGCTAAGCGGCTGCCTTCGGCTCAGGTCATGATCCCAGGGTCCTGGGATCGAGCCCCGCATAGGGCTCCCTGCTCGGCGGGAAGCCTGCTTCTCCCTCTCCCTCCGCCTGCCACTCCACCTACTTGTGCTGTCTCTCTATCTCTCTGTCAAATAAATAAATAAAATCTTAAAAAAAAAAAAGAAAATGTGGTTAATCTATATGGTGGAATATTACTCAGCCATCAGAAGAGATGAATATCTACCATTTACATTGACGTGGATGGAACTGGAGGGTATTATGCTGAGCGAAATAAGTCAGTCAGAGAAAGACAATTATCATATGGTTTCACTCATGTGTGGAACATAAAGAATAGCATGGAGGACCACAGGGGAAGAGAAGGAAAACTCAATGGGAAGAAATCAGAGATGGAGACAAATCATGAGAGACTCTGGACTCCTGGAAACAAACTGAGGGTTGTGGAAGGGAAGATGGGTGGAGGGATGGGCTAAATGGGTGATGAGCATTAAGGAGGCCATGTGATATGATGCCCACTGAGTGTTATATGCAACTAATGAATTATTGAACACTACATCAAAAACTAAGGATGTACTATATGTTGGCTAATTGAACATAATAAAAAATAATAATAAATAAAAAAATAAAATAAAAAGTAATCTCTATACCCAACTTGGGGCTTGAACTCACAACCCCTAGATCAAGAGTTGTGCACTTTACTGACTGGGCCAGCCAGGTACCCTGCCACCTTTCTATAGTACCACTCTCAGCAGGCACGGATGACGTTCACCATGGAAACTCATCTAGAGCCTGGTGGGAGTTGGAAGAGCCATGCTGTCTCAGAGCCACAGTCTCCCTCAGTCCTACCAATGAACACTGGTTTCCCCACCTAGCTCTTTGGTCTTCCAGAGGAGCCAAGCTTTTCTTTGAATCCCAGAACATTGGCTGAGAGCTTCAGAGTATGTTTATTTGTTGCCTGCTTTATGTTCCCAGATCTATGCATCCTTCCCAAAGACACTGGCTTGAGTCTTGCTCTCTATTAGAGAGAGAACCTAAATTAAGACACCAAACTCACATGATGTTGACTGCTGCCACTTTGGAGTGGAACTTACAAGGCAAACCCCGATCTTATTTGGAGATGAGATTTAGAAATGCCTCTCAAAGTGTGGGGACTTTCTTTTCCTGGTTGGATCCAACATAACACAATCAGAGTTACACAGAATCTGGAGTGAAATAATAAGCCTCTTATTTGGGACCATTCTTTCTCACTTGGCAAACCTATACTAGTTCCTCAAGGCCCCTTTCAAATATTACCTGTTCTCTGAGCCATTGCCAACTCCCCTAGTAGTAATTAGTTCCTTCCTTTCACCTTGCTCCAATAATACATGGGTAACATACATTATAGGACTTGAGTTCTTTGACATCAATCTTTCTTATTCATTCTGGTATCATCAGTTTCTGGGTGGTAGGTAGGTACTTAATAAAAGTGTGATGGATGAATGAATGAATGGTTTATGCAGATGGAGCCAGAAAAAAACATTGGGAATTTATCAGATCCAAATAATTGATCATACAGAGGAAGAAACTGTCAGCCAGAGAGAGCAAACAACTTGCACCAAAGCACAAAGAAAATTCATAGCTATGTGACAATTGAGGTGCCCTAATTCTCAATCCAGAGCCCTTTGCAATACGAGTCTGTCCTACAGGGGGCACTCAGTCTTAGCATTTTGCATACATTATCTCATTCACTCTACCTGGTTAAGCCTTGTGGTCCCTATTTTAATGATAAAAAAGCAGAGGGTCAGAAACGGTTGGAATTCAGTTCTTGAAATATTCACAGAGTTGGGAAAACATATTAGCAGTCATTTTTCTGACCCTCTTCCTGATGGGTAGAGAGACTGAAAAGCATCTGGAACCCAGCCTGCCTAGTAGAACTTACACTCTTTTCTGTCTCACTCCTTCCCCCAGGCAGAGGGCCCAGTAACCTGAAATAGAAACTCTTCAGTACAAACCAGTGTGGTATGCCTATAGCCTGGATGGCAGAGAAAGAAGGCAGGCTCTGGAGGTTCACACCATTGATTCTGTCTTGGTGGCAGAAACAGACCCTGACATAGCTTCTCACAACTCCCAACCTGGGCTCATTAGAGAGAGGGAAAAAATAAGGGGGCATACTGCAAAACATAGATGACTCTGTGCTGAAATTGTCCACAAGTGTCTTTATTTTCTTCCCTGGAAACCCAGTAACTAAGGCAGGCTATATTCACTCTTGATCATAATTTTAACATCATCCATATTACCTGCCATATGTGCATTATATATATTCTCACTTGATTCTCACGACAACCTCACAAGGAAAGTACTATAATTATCCCCCCTTTATTGATGAGGAGAAAAATGAATCATACTATGGTTAAAAAATTTGCCTAGAGCCCCTCATTTAGAAACTACCAGAACACAGAGTGGAACCTAGGCAATCTGACTCCAAATCCCGTGCATTTAGCCACTGAATGAAAGCATCTCATGATAAAATCAGAATATTTGAGCTTCCATCCTGCTTTGGGATCTCTCTACTTGTTTGACTCTGTGCAAGCTTTGGTTTCCTCATCTATAAAACAGAGCTAAAAATGTCTATTTGATAAGTTTATATGGTTGTCATATAAAGTTGTGTACATGGGTATGTATTATGGAATATATTTCAGAATATATATCAGAGCTAGCACAAAGAGCATTGGAGAAAAGACCTAGCTTCATATCTAATCTTCTCCATTCAGTAACTCTCTGTTCATAGAAAAATTATTTAATTTCGGTGAACCCTTGACTTGAAATTAGATGCATTTTTTTTTTTTGGTCTGTTAAGTAGGAGTAATAATTGTTACTTACTTAGGATGGTTGTGAGTACTGAATGAAAAACCATGTGCAAACCTCTAGCACAGTGACTTGTGTATAGTCAGCTCCCAGAGATTCTACTTTCCATTCTTTCCCCTTTGCCAATTTATTGCCTGTCATTTCTTTAAATATTCAGGCTGAATCTCACTATGAAAAGGCCCAAATCCAAGCTCCAAGCTGTCAGATGCAAACTGGGAGCTCAAAACCCAAATGTGGGAAGGGAAGGTGCTTAGAAGATAACATTTTCAGAGTGCAGATGAACTCAGAGAGATAACAAGGGACTTCAGATTTTGAAGGGCACAAATAAAATAGAATCCACCATATATCTCTTTAAGTCAGGAGCTGCTTAATACAAGCAAAAGTTGAGTAAAGGAGAACTGGAGATAATTTTTCTAGCTTTTATTGCTCTTAAAAGCTCAGGGACTGCCTTAAAAGGCAGAAGTAAGTGGAGAATTCTGATAGTGGTCATCGCTTGCAAGGCTAACAGAGCTGAGCTGCAGTTTCAATGCTTAACAGCAGGTGTCAGTGTTGGTATGACGTGCAACACTATGAAGATGGCTTCGGTGCCAAGCTGTGGTTCTGGAAAGCAAATTAATTGTAAATTTACACAAGTCAACAAAGCTTTCATTTTAAAATAGGAGTCCTCATAGGCTTCATCATGACTGCAACGTGATCGTGGAGAAACAGAGACCCAGTCTTAGGACTTCTCAGAAATGGTTACTCTGATTTTGGGCTAAGTACACCTTCTTTGAATTCTTATATCTTGTATATAGTCTCACCATGGAAAGTGAACCCATTAAAATCTGCCCAAGAGAATGGGTGGAAAAATACAGGAAAGGATGATGGGGGAAGAAGAGAATTAGGATCTTCAAAGAGGCCAATTTTACTACTTATTAGAATCTTAAGTCAATATTCATGGGTACAGAAGTGCAAATGTCACATGGACAAGTTACACACACACAGAAACACACATAAATGTATATATAAAATATGAAAAAGATCATTTCAACTCTGTAAAAAATATATGCATATGATAGGAAATTTAGTATGGGAGTTAAGAGTGACAGTTCAGGCTGAAATGTCTGGATTCAAATATCAAAGCCATCATCACATGCTAATTGAAAGAACTTGTACACATTTATTAATCTCTGTGTGTATCAGTTCAGTTTCCTCATCTATAAAATGTAGTAGTAATAGTACCTGTCATGCAAATTTGTAAGGGTGAAATCATCTATGTTAAATGCTAAACAAATTACCTGACATATACTGAGTGTTCTTTAAATGTTAGCTATTATGTTTGCATATAAATATATGTCTGTTTTTGCAGAGGAAAGTCTGGAAAGCTATACATAACATGTTGACAGTAGTCATCAGAATTTTTTTGTTTTGCTTTTCCATTAGGTTTTACATTACCTAATCTTCTCAGGAAAATATTTACTATTTGTATCATATAATTATTTAAGGGAGGGATAAATAACTGGTCAAAAGTTGTTTTGTTTTGTTTTGTTCAAAATAGTAACAAAAACTTAAGGAGCTGAGCTCCAAAATGTGTCATTTATTTCCATCTAGACTTGTGTAACTTCTCCAAAGTTGGGGCCTCTGATGTATCTCAGACCCAGCTCTGCAACATGAGGTCTCTTTCCTTCTTGACTCTCTCCTATAGAACTTTTACCAAAATCAACTATATAACTTAATGAGAGTCCCCAAAATTAGGGATCAAAAATAAGCTTTGAAGATAGAGTAACCCAAGACCCCCAGAGTCCAGGAGCTGGATGGGGACACTCTCAGCCTTCATAACAGATTCCAGTGAGGGGGCATTCCTCCCTACTCATCTCTTCCCTGTGTTTCCCCAGCATACACACATTTGGCCCCCAGCACATTCTGTACTCCATGATAGAAGAGTGTGGGGTGGGACAGGGCCCGCTCATTTCGCCCCAGGAGGCCAGACCTCCCCCCCAAGTCTAGGACATTCTGGAAAAACAAAAAACAAAAACGGGGGCTTCCTATCTCCCCTAGATCCTCTTCTGGTCAGCCAGACGTTCCCTATATAAATGTTGTGTTCTGCCTGTTCATTTTGGTGGGTGGCCTTTCCTCTCTCCCCCACCACCCCTGCTCCATCCTGGTCTGCCCCTGGGAACAGGTGGGGTGGGGTCCCTGGGTCTTCCCTAACCTTCTCCTTTCTTTCTGCTGGTTGTCGCTCCAGTTGGCTGTATTGCTTTTTAATATTACACTGAAGGTTTTTAAATAAAGTTTAAAAAAAAAGACAGAGTAATATGTTCAAATCAAAGTCTTCCTCTCACTACATAATGTCATTTAAAGAGAGACTGTGGTAACACTAAAGCAACCAATAAAATAACAAACAGGTAAAGATAATAAGCCAACAAAGGAGATAAAATGAGATCATAAAAAGTCAATTAATCAGAGAGAGGTCATAAAGAGGTAAAGGGAACAAAAACAAATAGAGTAAATAGAAAAAGTAGCAATATGATTGAGCACAACCATAGCAATGACCACATTAAATGTTAATGGTACAAATACTTAAGTTAAAAGGCAAAAAAAAAAAAAAAGCCAGATTAGACTTCAAAGACAAGACCCAAGCATGATCTGCCTACAGAAATATGTTTCAAACATAAAGGCTCAATAGGTTGAAGTAAAAGGAGGGAAAGAGATATACCATGTGAATACTAATCCAAAGAGAGCTGGAGTGGCTATATTAATGTCAAACAAACTTGATTTCAGAGCAAAGAATATTACCAGGGATAAAGAAACCCATTTCCCAGTGATAAAAGAGGCAATTCATAGGAAGGACATAATAATCCTAAATCTTTATGAACCTAATAACTGAGCCTCAAAATACATGAAGCAAAACCCAGTAGAACTGAAAGTAGAAATAGGCAAAGCAAAAATTATAATCATTGATTTTAATACCCTTCTCTCAATGATTGATAGAACAATTAGAGAGAAAGTTAAGATGAATATAGAAGATTCAAACAACACCACCAACAAACTTGACCTAACTGACATTTACAGACTATTCCATTCAACAATGGCAAAATATACATTCTTTTCAAGGGCACATGTAATATTTACCACAATAAGCCACATTCTGGGTCACAAAATAAATCTCAAGGACTCAGATCATATAAAATATGTTTTCTGGCCACAGTGGAATTAAATATGAAATCTATAACTAAAAGATTACTGGAAAATCCCAAAATATTTGGAAGCTAAATAGCATACTTTTACATAACACATGTGTCAAAGATGAAATCAAAAGGGAAATTACGAAGTATTTTGAAGTGAAATAAAATGAAAAATCAATATATAAAAATTTGTGAGATGCCACTAAAGCAGAAGGGGAAATTTTTATAGCACTAAATGCTCAGATTAGGGGGAAAAAAGTCTCAAATCAATGATTTCAGCTTCCACTTGGAAAAATGAAAAAAGAAAGAGCCAATTAAATTCAAAAAAGAAAGGATATAATAAAGAGTAGAACAGAATACAATGCAATAGAAAACAAAAACAATAAAGAATATCAATAAAACAAATCTGGTTCTTTGAGAAGATCAATATGATTAATTTACCTCTGGCTAGGAAAAATAATGAGAATACAAATAATCAATATCAGGAATGAGAGAGATGCCATCATCAGAAGTTTTACAAATATTAAAAGAATATTAATGGAATATTATGGACAACTTTGTGTCAGTAAGTTTGACATTTAGATGAAATGGACAAATGGCTTGAATAACACAAACTTCCAAATCATATTGAAGAAAAAATAGTTAACATGAATATAGCCATATACCTTTTAAAGACATTGAATTTTTAGTTAAAAACCATCCCACAAAGAAAACTCCAAGTCCAGATTATTTCTCAGATGAATTTTACCAAATATTTAAGGAATAAATATTACCAATTGTATACAAACATGTCAAGAAAATTGAAAATGAGGGAATACTTTCCACCTCGTTCTATGAGGAAAACATTACCCTGATATCCAAACAAAATATATTTTAGAAAATTACTACAGATTACTTCCCTCATAAACTTTTTAAACAAAATTTTAGTAAGTTGAATCCAATAGTATTCAATAAGGATGTTATTTAATGATGAAATGATCATTATATATTCTTGGGTGCTTATCCCAAGAATGAAAGTTTGGTTTAATTTTCAAAGAATGATCAATTGTAACTCACCATGTTAACAAACTAAAAACAAAAATCATTCTATAAATGCAGAAAAAGTATGTGGCAAACAGCCATCCATTCCTGACAAAAACTCTCAGTCAACTAGGAATAAAACAGAATAATATCAACTTGGTAAGAAGCATCTATGAGAGATCTACAGCTAACTTCATACTTACTGGTAAAAGGCAGAATGCTTTCTTGAATGTGACATCTCACAAATTTTTTATATGTTGAATTTTCATTTTAAGTCATTTAAAAATACTTTGTAATTTCCCTTTTAACTTCTTCTTTGACACATGTTATTTAAAAGATGAAGATACCCACTCTTATCATTGTTATTTGATATTATGCTGGAGATCCTAGCCAATGCAATTAGACAAAAAAAATGAAGGCATCCAATTGGAAGAAAAGAATAATACCGTTTTTATTCATATATGACAGAGTCCTGCATGTAGGAAATCCAAATAAACACACACACACACACACACACAACTAATAGAACTAATAAATTTAGCAAGGACATGGCATGCAAGACCAATATACAAAAGTCTATTATACTTTCTCTATACCTGCAAAGAATAATCCCAAAATAAAATGAAGAAAACATTTCCATTCACAGTAGCACCAGAAAGGGCAAAATTCTTAGGAGTAAATTAAGCAAAATAAATTCAAGCCTTGTGCGCTGAAAAAGACAAAACATTGCTAAGAGAAATTAAGGAAGAGGTAAATAAATAGTGAGATATTTTGTGTTTATGGATCAGAAGACTTAATTATTGTTAAGATCTCAATTATCTCCAGATTGATCTACAGACCTCGTCCCAATTATTTAGACTTCCCATGACTCAGTTTTCTCCTTGACAAAATACAGATAATGATAGGACTTTATATGATGAGACCTGAGAGACTTAACTTAGTCACAGAAGATAACTATCAAGAGCACAGCCCAGTGAAAGCACAGGGCCTGATGTAGAATAAGTATTCAATAAATATCCATTGGGAGAAGAAATACAAGAGTTGTCCAAGGTGGCATAATTTTCTCAATTTTAATTTAGAAGAAATTGATACCAGAGTTTCCAATCCAGCCAGCATGACTCAAGTGAGAAATGCAAGCTATGATTGAAAAGGATGAATTGTTACCCAAGACTGAACAATTTAAAAAAATAGGTAAATATATAATGCATATGTCTAGATATATAATAATGTGTATATATGTACATACATACATTATTTATATAATAAATTTATATGAATATTATAAATACATAATTATTCATATATATTCTGGTTAGTTGGGGAAGTAATACAGGAAGTCATGTTGAGACTTATCCTAGTTTTGGGACACCTGGGTGGCTCAGTCAGTTAAGCGTCTGCCTTTGGCTCAGGTCATGATCCCAGGGTCCTGGGATCGAGTTCAGCTTCAGGCTCCTTGCTTGGTGGGGAGCCTGCTACTCCCTCTGCCTGCTGATCCTTTTGCTTGTGCTCTTTCTCTCTTACAAATGAATAAATAAAATATTTAAATAATAATACTAATAATAAAAGAATTATCGTAGTTTCTTAGGGTACCACTCACTGGGTGAATGGTGATAACTTTTACTGAGAAGATAGAGCCCCAGAGAGAACCAGTTTTGGATCTCATTAGCAAATTCACTTAAAAGCTAGAGCTAAACATGCAGAAAGGATCAAGCAGGGCAAATCTACATCACCTAAATCTGTTTTCCCACTTCTTAATATCTCATTTGGCACTGGCCTACTTTACTTCTTTATCATTAACAGAAGTATAGTTGACATATAATATTATATAGTTTCAGGGGTACAACAGAGTGATTCAACAATTGTATACATTACAAAATGCTCACTGCCATAAGGCTAGTAACCATACAAAATTATTACATTATCTATATTATATATAGATATATAATAATAGGTACATAGATATATAATGTATATAGATATATGTATCTATATTCCCTATGCACTAGGCTACTTTAATTTCCAAGATCCAGAGTCCCTGCCTGTTCCATTCCTACTTGTTGGCAGTGCTTCTTCAGGTGGTTACCTGGAATCACCACCTGGAACCTTAGCAGGCATCCACCATCAACTCTCTAAGCCCACCCTCAAGGGTCTTGGGATACTCAACTGGAAAAACCACCAGATTCGGCAACGGGTCTAAAATGAGGAACAGCTGTAGTTTTTCTGTACTTAAAAAAAAAAATCTTCAGCTTTGAATCTGGGTCCCTGGCATGAAGCTCTGTGTCCTTGGTCCCATGCATGCTCTTCCCCAGTGCTGTTTATCTGTTTAGGAGCTTCTGCTTACAAAGAGGTTAGGGACCGTGGATAGGAGACTGTATAAAATATGGGCTGATTTTCAAACATGAAGGTGATAAATGAACAGATTTTCTCCCAGATTGCTGAGCAAACATCAGCAGAGCAAACTAATGTAAAGATATAATCGTGATTAATCTCTTGATTAAAATAATTAATCTTGGTTAATTCTGCATTTAATCATTTCTTTTTATCAATGTCTAACATGCGGCTTTATAGAAATATTCATTTAGACTAATGGATGTTTCATTCCTTCAATTAGCCTGTTTATTCTGAGCTTCTAAATGCCTCAAATCCCAGCTCTTTCATTTGTGGCAAACTTCAATCATATTGTAGCTTTGGGCAGAGTGTTCTTTTCATGCCCAAGAAATCCCTACACTTTCAGTTAAGGACAAAGATGGAGAACCGAGCAAGGCATGAAAGAGAACTGGGGGGCTTCAGGACCTGGAGGAGGCTCTCTGGATGATCCTTATCAAATGTTGGCTTAGGGATCCAGAGTTTTACCCTGTGGCCACTAATCATTTGTCATAGTAACAACAATGTCAAGCATTTGATAGGAATTTACAATTCACTCTTTCACACTCAACATCTGCCTTAATTCCTGCTAAGATGGGGTAAAATTTTCCTATTTTATTGATGAGGAAGCAGAAGTCTAGGCTGGTTATGTGGCTTCCCCAAATTCATATAGTTAACTACAAAGGTAAACTTGGATCCTGGCTTCTCAGACTACCAATGCCCTCTCCCAGTTTGAGTAAGTTACACAGAAAACAAAAGTGGCCTGGAAGGTCAAGGGCTCTACAGTGGGTGTACTGAGGGAGGCTTAACAAGCAATTTTCCCATCTGTGTGGAGAAATAGTAGATCATCCATGCCTCTGATTTGGGGCTCACACATTCAGTGAACATTTTCTGAGTACCCGCTCTATGCCAGGCACTGTCCTAGGAGGAAAGGCTACATTAGAGAACAGAAAAACTGCCTAAAACTGTGGCTTCCAATCCCAGTAAAGCCACATGCATTGCACATTCAGTGCCTGAATCAATGAATCAAAGATTGCCCTCCCCAGCACTACAAGAATATATGACAGGAGAATGGTTCAGAGAAAAGAAGTGAAGAGGAGAGGAAAAGGTTGGTTTGGGGACAGGACTGGGGGAGATGAAGTTGCCCCCCTTAAGTCACTTGTTGTAACATTACCTTCTCAAACTTGCACCATATCACCCTTCATGTTTATAAGATTACTTGGGCCATATGAATTTATCTGATTTATTTATTGGTTCTTTTTTTTATTCCTTTTTTCTTTTTTTTATTTTATTATGTTAATCACCATACATTACATCATTAGTTTTTGATGTAGTGTTCCATGATTCATTGTTTGTGCATAACACCCAGTGCTCCATGCAGAACGTGCCTTCCCCAATACCCATCACCAGGCTAACCCATTCCCCAACCCCCCTCCCCTCTAGAACCCTCAATTTGTTTTTCAGAGTCCATAGTCTCTCATGGTTCGTCTCCCCCTCCGATTTCCCCCCCTTCATTCTTCCCCTCCTGCTATCTTCTTCCTTTTTTTTTTTTAACATATAATGTATTATTTGCTTCAGAGGTACAGATCTCTGATTCAACAGTCTTGCACACTTCACAGCGCTCACCATAGCAATACCCTCCCCAATGTCTATCACCCAGCCACCCCATCCCTCCCACCCCAGCCCCCACTCCAGCGACCCTCAGTTTTTTTCCTGAGATTAAGAATTCCTCATATCAGTGAGGTCATATGATACATGTCTTTCTCTGATTGACTTATTTCACTCAGCATAATACCCTCCAGTTCCATCCACGTCGTTGCAAATGGCAAGATTTCATTCCTTTTGATGGCTGCATAATATTCCATTTATTGGTTCTTTTTTTTTTTTTGGTCTCTTTCCCCACTAGAAGATAAGCCTCAGGAGGACATAAATTGTTTCTTGTTCCTTGCTATATGCTTAGTGTCTGAATCATGAAAAGTACTTGGTAAATCCTTGCTGAGTGAATAAAGGGGAGAGTTTAGTGTCTGCATGACATTAGCTAACACTGATTAAGCATGGATCATAAGCCATGCTGTATACCAAGTGCTTTACATACCTTATTTCATTTCACAGATGAAAACAATGAGGCACAGAAAAGCTTGCTCAAGGTCCCAGAACTGCCAGCTAGTCTGACTCCAGGGCCTGCTTTTTTGACAACTCTGTCCTATGCCCCTGGTATAGCAGCTATGAGATACTTTGGAGGGATCCATGCTCTCTGTAAGACACCCTAAAATGTCCCAAGTGCTAGATAGATTCCAGGAGATCTTCTTGCTTGGAGCTTCTCCACCCTGTATGGAACTTTGGGAAGGATGTTGCAAATGCCTTGGATTTTGATGAATTTACTCTTTCTATAAATTATAACAGATTCAAAGTTATCATTATATAATAAGTCCCTCTCTCCTTATTTATCTTGATTTTGATGTCTTCGGTGAGAACTGAAGGCAATGAAGTCTAAATGACTCTGATTTAGTTCAACCCTTTCTTGTATCCAAGCCTCTGAGAGGACATGTGACTTGTTCAAGGTCACACAGTAGTTTTATAGCAAGCCCATAACAGACTAGTGACTGTAAGGCCCGCCATCAACACCGTGATACATCCAGTTCAGAATTGTGCCTGATGCCAATTTTCTGGCTGAATCAGTGATGCTCTTTCCATCACCCATCTGATTTCCAGTTTGGATCACAGCCCTTCCAAACCTCCTCCACCTTCCTGTGAATCTGCCCTTACTCAGATTCCTCCTTGGGCTCTACACATTGTGGAAGCTGATCCCCACCTTTCTACTTTTAAAACAAGACACAAAGTTTATAATGCAATTATAAAACAGACTTCAAAATAATTAGCCTGCAACTGTATCACCCTAATTCATCTTATTGCCACACTGTAACTTCTGTTGCAGTTTCTCTTTGCTTAAAATGCCTAGATATGGTCTCCTAGCCCCAGTAAGCACAGAGCTTACTGCCTGATGTGCCTGCTGGTTAACACTCCAATGCAGAGATAGGATCATAAACTCTGGGATGGGCTATGGAGAAGTCATTTAATTTGACCCTTCACTTCCACAGATTGGGAAACAGAAAGACAATGACCCAAGTCACATGGCAGGTAAGTGGCATAGTTGAAATTTAAACTCACCCTGTCTTTCTGGCTCTCATTTTCTTTCAACCTTGTCCATCCACTCTCGAGAAGACCTACTCTGGACTCCAAAGCCCTCCAAAAGCCTTGGGGCAACCAACCTTCGTAAATGCCCAAGCACACTGGCAAAGACCCTCCTCTGTACTCAAAAACAGCCAGAGTCACACTCTCTTAACAGCTGCCATTTATAGAGTATCAATTGTGTGTAGTCACTGCAGAAAATTCAACAGAAACACCTGCTATAACCCTGTGGGATCCATGCTATCATCCCTGATCTGCAGATGGTGAAACTGAGGCACAAGAAAGTAAGGTGACTTATCCAAGGTCATACATCTGCTAAGTGTGGGCGAAAGTGAAGTGGTCTGTGCCAACAACCTATTTGTATTTTTTCCACTGCATCCATTTCCTTTTCTTATGAAAACAAAACGTTCATGAGATAAGCGACGCCTGGGTGGCTCAGTCAGTTGGGTGTCTGCCTTCGGGTCGTGATCCCAGGGTCCTGGGATCGAGTCCTGCATCGGGCTCCTTGCTCGGCGGGGAGCCTGCTTCTCCCTCTGCCTGCCGCTTCCCCTGCTTGTGTGCACACGTTCTCTCTCTCTGACAATTAAAAAAAAAAAGTTCATGAGATAAGAGAGTGGGATGTTTTTTGCTTAGGTAGCATCATAGAGTAACTTGACTTTTCAGATTAACCCTAAGGAAGAACAGGGATCAAATAAAATGAGACAGGAGACAGATAAACTTCCCTGCAGAACTTTCATTTGCTCATCCACAACAAGTATTTTTGTAAAAGATTATTTATTTGAGAGAGAGAGAGAGAGTGAGCATGCACGCAAGCAGGGGGAGAGGGAGAGGGAGAGAATCCTCAAGCAGACTCCCTGCTGAGTGTGGAGCCCAATGGGGGGCTTGACGAATCCCAGGACCCTGAGATCATGAGTCAGTGGCTCAACCAACTGAGTCATCCAGGTGCTCCCACCCAACAAGTATTTTAAGAACACTTCCTAAAGGCCAGTCCTTGTGATACAAGACTGGACAAAGGGTGTGACCTTGGGGTAAGGTTGAAGCTCTGCTTCCTTAGGCTGAGTGTGTTCTTAGGATCTTTTCTCCTCTTTTGACTCTTTGGAAGTCCAGTCTCCCATGTGGTCATTACAACAAGAATGCTTTGATCTTTCCCCTCTGCTTGATGGGAGATATCCTCTCTCTCTCTAGAAAGGCAATAGTTCAAGTTCTCCTCATGAAGTCCAATAGTTCAATTCCAATTCTCATGAAGAAATACTCCTTCCCCATCCTCACCTTTGGAGTGGTAAGTGGCTGTAATAGGCTACGGGTCTCAGGTAAGGGGTCTGCGTGACTGCCTAACCCTATTTAAAGCTGTAAACTTGGGTTTTTCCAAGGATGGCTGCAGGAAGTTTAGATCTACTTGTATCCAGTTCACTGAAAGTCTGCAGTAGCCTTTGGGGCAAAATCCTGATAAAAGTAATTGTTTTTGTTTGTTGTTTTAATTATTTGTTTCATTGCTTTTTTTTTTTTTAGATTCCACATATAAGTGAAATCATATGATATTTGTCTTTCTCTGTCAGACTTATTTCACTTAGCTTAATTTCCTCTAGGTCCATCCATGTTGTTATAAATGGCAAGATCTCATTCTTTTTTATGGCTGAGTAATAGTCCATTATATATATATATATATATATATATATATATATATATATATATATACACACACATATATACATATATACATATACATACATACATACATACTGCATCTTTTTTATCCATTCATCTACTAATGGGAACTTAGGTTGCCTCTATATCTCAGTTATTGTAAATAAATACAGAGAACAAACTGGTGGTTGCCAGAGGGGAAAGAGTAGAGGAATGGGCAAAATGGTAAAGGGGATTAAGGAATACAAACATCCAGTTATAAAATTAGTAAGTCACAGAGATGAAAAGTACAGCATAGGGAATACAGTCAATAATATGGTAATAATGTTATATGGTGACAGATGGTGACTATACTTATCATGGTGAGCACTGCATAATGTATAGAATTGTCAAATTGTTATCCTGTACACCTGAAACTAATATAACATTGTATGTCAACCATAGTTCAATACATTTTTAAAAAATTTCAACTTGAACTGATCTTCAGAATCAACTGGGATGAAAACAATAGAAATATTTGTCCTATCCCCAGAAATTCTGTTTCTAAGGATCTGGGGAGCTAATGGTACATATCCAGGGCTGAGAACCATTGTGTTTAGAACAATAAAATGAAGGATTTTGCTTGGGATATCACTTCCCCATGACTATTTTTTTGTCTGATGGCAGGGGAGGCAGCTGGCTGGGAATCTGAGCATTTAAAGGTCCTAGGACCAAGCCATACACCATCTCCTCATTATTACAGGGGTTGTGTAAGGTACTGAGCTAGCTACAAACATAGTCCCTTCCCTTAAGGACCTCACATTTGTAAGCGATCTGAGGACTCTGGAAGGCAAAGGATGGGTTGGAAAATGATGATGTGATGGCATTGCCCTCTCTCTCCTGCCCCACCCCCCAAGAACTCAGATCTACAAGGGAAATCTTACCTCCTTCTGTTTCAGAGCCATCCCCTGCAAAGAGAATGCCCAGGTTTGCTTTTACTGAGACATGGAATGAAACATATCTGGCCCAATTCCTCCAAGGTCAGAAGAGCTGTGATACTCTTCTCTCTGGGGAAGGAGAGATGCAAGGCATGCTTGGAGGCAGAGGGATGGTCTGGCTGACCTCTCACCTCACCAGCTCCAGATGCTTTCAGGATCATTCCACCTCTGCAGACAGAAGTCCTGTCAGCCAGCCTGGGACTGGCATCCTTTAATTAATCTCATAACCATCCTTGTTCAGGAGGTATAATTGCCATCAGATAAAGTAGAGGGGGAGTCTCGTCATAGAGCTAGCTGTGTTGTAGAGGTGACCGTACTCCGAGGTCTGGAGCTACAGGGCAGAGGGGAGGTGGATCAGAGGATGTGCATGCCATTTACAATATTGAAATTGGATTCTTCCTGCCTGGGGACCCACCATCCTGTGGAGTCAGATCAATGTTCAGAACAGGATGCAAACTCATGCTGGGTCTCCACACAGGCACTGCTTCCTCCCCACCCAGCTTTTGACAGTCAGTTGTTCAATCAATAAACAATTACTGAGCCCCCTGCTGTGTTCTGGCCACTGGGCTGGGGATTTATTTATTGCTGCTAAGTTCAAACTGTTCATGGGACAGTGGGCTAGGTGTTCTTTCATGCATAGGTACTTCCTGAACCTCTATAGTGGTAACTATTATTGTTGCCCAAGGAAATGCTAAATTTTTGGTGGGTGCTATTCCAAATGCTTTTTATATATTTGGATGTTCAATCTTCCAAACAACTCCATGAGGGAGATATTATCATCATTCCCATTTTACAGATGAGCCGACTGAGAGTGAGTGAGTGAGAAATTCAATGATTGAACCCAGGCTGTGTAATGCAAGTTCACACTCTTAACTACGCCTTGTGTGCCTAGCAGTGTTAGGTTTGTACCAGGATATGGGAGTAAGATCACTGAAGTTATTCAGGGTCTGGATGATAGAGTTCACATTGCCTCAGTCCAAAACTTTTGTCCACTGCTTACTTCTTGCTTCTGGCAGGTTGTTTAAACTCTCTCTGCCTCATTTTCCTCATCTGTAAAATGGGGAAAATAATAATTATAATATTCAGAGCTATTGTAAGGATTGCATGACACGGTAAGTGTGTGGCACTTTATCAAGCATACGGTGTGGCATGTAGGTATAAATCAGTAAATATTAGTGATGATAATTATTACTTATTAATAACATAATTATATAATATACTAATATATATATACTAATTATATAATATACTAATATACCTGGAAAATGCATAATCTAGTTAAAGAGAAAGAGTTTCCATCCCTAAATGTCTTACATCCCAGCTGATTTAAGTGTGAGAGCTGGGGAGAGACAAAGATGCCCAGAGGGGCAGTTCTCTGCACATCCCTTGGGGCAATGAACTTGTCTGTCTTATCTTTCATGAAGTAGGTGAAACCCAAAAATTACATATTTAACCAATCAATTGACTCAACAATCAATGGATGAAAATGCCAGACTGAATCTGATCTACGTCTAACAAGCATGGATCCATCGAATCCATACTAGGGTTCAGAAAAAAAAAGAGAAAATCTTTAAGGCACCTTGAGGTCCAGATCTTAAAGGACTATAAGATAGCATGGATGGGAACTGAGATGGTGGGCATGTGGGGCATACATGAATGACAAGGCATCTAAAAGTTCAAGATGTGGGGCGCCTGGGTGGCTCAGTCATTAAGCATCTGCCTTAGGCTCTGGTCACGGTCCCTAGGTCCTGGGATCGAGCCCCGCATCGGGCTCCCTGTTCAGCGGGAAGCCTGCTTCTCCCTCTCCCATTCCCCCTGCTTGTGTTCCCTCTCACTGTGTCTCTCTCTGTCAAATAAATAAATAAATAATCTTTTAAAAATTTTTTAAAAAATAAAATTTCAAGGTGTATTTGGAGGACAGGGTCAGATCAGTCAGGCTGAGACAGAGCATGTTATCTAAAGAAGAGCAGAAAGACTATAAAGGAGGCATGGAGCTCCATTGTGAAGGGCTGTCCAAGAGTCTGGACTTTCTCCAGTCATCATGAAAACATGTCCCCTGATTGTGACATACCTGAATAAACTTGGGAACTGGCTACATTGAAAGGAGCATGACTGGAGGCTGGGATATTCAATAGAGACACTTACAATAATCCAAGTGACAGTCTATGAGATCCAGGGAAAGGAGAATACCAATAGAAAGGAAATTGGCTAGTCCACTGCTGGGATTCTGCTAACAAGAAAGAATGGATGAAAAGACACTGGATAAACAACAAGCAGAGTCTGACCTACTCAGCCGCCATCTCTGGGAGCTACACCTTGGAAAGAATCTTGGCATCAGTTGATTCTGAAACTGAATTCCTTACTGGCCGTATGAGCATGGGTGGGTTCAGTGTTCTCTGTGAAGCTCTGTATGCTCATCATTAAGAAATGGATTGCAGGGCGCCTGGGTGGCTCAGTCGTTAAGCGTCTGCCTTAGGCTCAGGTCATGATCCTAGGGTCCTGGGATCGAGCCCCGCATCGGGCTCCCTGCACAGCGGGAAGCCTGCTTCTCCTTCTCCCACTCCCCCTGTTTGTGTTCCCTCTCTCGCTGTGTCTCTCTCTGTCAAACAAATAAATAAGATCTTTTAAAAACTGGATTGCAATGGGTATATATGCATTATATTTGTAGGTGTATGTATGTATGTGCATATGTGTGTGCAGGGGTGCCCGTGTGTAAATCACAATGCCTGGCCTGTGTAAAGGATCTTATATATATAAGGTATCGTTTAGTCTTCTTTGTCACTTATTACTATACAGTTGAACAAAGGCTATAGTATGTTTTGCCTTCAGAGTCCAGGTACTGACTCTAAAGACAGAAATGCATTTAGAAGAAGGTAACTTGGAACAAATCTCATTAATGGCTTTAGTTTATTTGTAACATGAGACAATGATATTTACATCATAGTGTGGCTGAAATGTACAAGACACCAGTACATAAAATACCTAGTATTGTGTCTGGTACATAAGAGTTACACAAAATAAGCAAAAAAATTCTATGCTCTCTTACTTGTTGACTCTGCATATGGAAGCATTGGCAAGTGGTTGAGAGAACTTACACTAGCTTTTAAGAAACATCTAGAAGCATGTTCATCAGGTTGGGGTACATATCAATGCCCAACCCAGTGCCATCTGATATGCCTGTGATTGACAGACCTACTAAAGTTATGATTTTTCAGCAATAAGACCTGGTATATTTGACCAAAAGAAATGCTAAGAGAACATCACTCAATTTTCCTTTGGAATTGAGATTTCTCTGCTGTGTGTTTGTTTTTTTTTCCCCCCACAAAGTTGCAGCATGACAGGTAGCAGCCTATTTTGGAAAAAAAAAATCCCCAATTCCTTTTTTATTGCAGATGTCTGTTTCAAAGGAGCAGTTTTCTCCCACCTGCTGCCTCTTTTCCCCAGAATCAATCACAGTTTATTTTAATGCCTCCGTGCCTTTATCTTGCAATGACTGCCCAAATGTAGATGCAAATATTGTTTTCTCCCTCCAAAGCACCTCCCACGCTCACATGGTGACTTAGCAGCTCTCTGCCTCCCCACTGCTTGTGACAACCCCCCCCCCCCCCCCCCCCCCCCCCCCCCCCC